>NC_081402.1:1593181-1633078 GCF_030684315.1 Stegostoma tigrinum
CTCTCTCTGTCTCTCTCACTCTATGTATGTCTCTCTCCCTCTCTCTCTCGTTCTCTGTATGCATGTATCTCTCTCTCTCTGTATGTCTCTCTCTCTCTCTGTATGTCTCTCTCTCTCTCTCTCTGTATGTGTCTCTCTCTCTCTCTCTCTGTCTCTGTCTGTATGTCTCTCTCTCTGTATGTCTCTCTCACTCTGTATGTATGTATCTCTCCCTCTATCTCGTTCTCGGTATGGATCTCTCTCTCTCTGTCTGTATGTATGTCTCTCTCTCTCTCTCTGTCTCTCTCACTCTATGTATGTCTCTCTCCCTCTATCTCGTTCTCGGTATGGATCTCTCTCTCTCTCTGTCTGTATGTATGTCTCTCTCTCTCTCTCTGTCTCTCTCACTCTATGTATGTCTCTCTCCCTCTCTCTTGTTCTCGGTATGGATCTCTCTCTCTCTCTGTCTATATGTCTGTCTCTCTCTCTCTCTCTCTCTCTCGCTCTCTCTCACTCTGTATGTCTGTCTCTCTCTCTCTCTCTCTGTCTCTCTCACTCTTTGTATGTCTCTCTCCCTCTCTCTCTCGTTCTCTGTATGCATGTATGTATCTCTCTCTCTCTGTATGTGTCTCTCTCTCTCTCTCTGTATGTGTGTCTCTCTCTCTCGCTCTCTCGCTCTCTCGCTCTCTCTGTATGTATCTCTCTCTCTCTGTATGTATCTCTCACACTCTCTCTCTGTATGTGTGTGTCTCTCTCTCTCGCTGTATGTATGTCTCTCTCTCTCACTTTGTATGTCTCTCTCCCTCTCTCTCTCGTTCTATGTATCTCTCTCTCTCTCTCTCTCGTTCTCTGTATGCATGCATCTCTCTCTCTCTCTCTCTGTACGTGTGTGTGTGTCTCTCTCTCTCTCTGTATGTATGTCTCTCTCTCTCTCTCCCTCTCTCTCTCGTTCTCGGTATGTCTCTCTCTCTCTGTCTCTGTATGTATGTCTCTCTCTCTCTCTGTCTGTCTCTCACTCTATGTATGTCTCTCTCCCTCTCTCTCTCGTTCTCTGTATGTATCTCTCTCTCGTTCTCTGTATGCATGTATATCTCTCTCTCTCTCTCTGTATGTATGTCTCTCTCTCTGTCTCTCTCACTCTATGCATGTCTCTCTCGTTCTCTGTATGTATCTCTCTCTCTCGTTCTCTGTATGCATGTATCTCTCTCTCTCATATGTATGTCTCTCTCTCTCTGTCTCTCTCTCTCTGTATGTATGTCTCTCTCCCTCTCTCTCATTCTCTGTATGTATGTATGTATCTCACTCTCGTTCCCTGTATGCATGTATCTCTCTCTCTCTCTGTATGTGTGTGTCTCTCTCTCTCTGTATATATGTCTCTCTCTCTCTGTATGTATCTCTCCCTCTCCGTCTCGTTCTCGGTATGTATCTCTCTCTCTCTCTCTCTCTGTATGTATGTGTCTCTCTCTTTCTGTCTCTCTCCCTCTCTCTCGTTCTCTGTATGTATGTATCTCTCTCTCTCTCTGTGTGTATGTATCTCTCCCTCTCTCTCGTTCTCTGTATGCATGTATCTCTCTCTCTCTCACTCACTCTGTATGTGTGTCTCTCTCTCTCTCTCTCTCTCACTCACTCTGTATGTGTGTCTCTGTCTCTCTCTCTCTCTCTCTCTGTATGCATGTCTCTCTCTCTCTCTCTCTCACTCTCTCTCTCTCTCTCTCTCTGTATGTATGTCTCTCTCTCTCTCTCGTTCTCGGTATGTCTCTCTCTCTCTGTCTCTGTATGTCTCTCTCTCTCTCTCTCTCTGTATGTCTCTCTCTGTCTCTGTATGTGTCTCTCTCTCTCTCTGTCTCTGTCTGTATGTCTCTCTCTCTGTATGTCTCTCTCACTCTGTATGTATGTATCTCTCCCTCTATCTCGTTCTCGGTATGGATCTCTCTCTCTCTCTGTCTGTATGTATGTCTCTCTCTCTCTCTGTCTCTCTCACTCTATGTATGTCTCTCTCCCTCTCTCTCGTTCTCGGTATGGATCTCTCTCTCTCTGTCTGTATGTCTGTCTCTCTCTCTCTCTCTCTCTCTCTCTCGCTCTCTCTCACTCTGTATGTCTGTCACTCTCTCTCTCTGTCTCTCTCACTCTATGTATGTCTCTCTCCCTCTCTCTCTCGTTCTCTGTATGCATGTATCTCTCTCTCTCTGTATGTGTCTCTCTCTCTCTCTCTCTGTCTCTGTCTGTATGTCTCTCTCTCTGTATGTCTCTCTCACTCTGTATGTATGTATCTCTCCCTCTATCTCGTTCTCGGTATGGATCTCTCTCTCTCTGTCTGTATGTATGTCTCTCTCTCTCTCTCTGTCTCTCTCACTCTATGTATGTCTCTCTCCCTCTATCTCGTTCTCGGTATGGATCTCTCTCTCTCTCTGTCTGTATGTATGTCTCTCTCTCTCTCTCTCTGTCTCTCTCACTCTATGTATGTCTCTCTCCCTCTCTCTTGTTCTCGGTATGGATCTCTCTCTCTCTCTGTCTATATGTCTGTCTCTCTCTCTCTCTCTCTCTCTCGCTCTCTCTCACTCTGTATGTCTGTCTCTCTCTCTCTCTCTCTGTCTCTCTCACTCTTTGTATGTCTCTCTCCCTCTCTCTCTCGTTCTCTGTATGCATGTATGTATCTCTCTCTCTCTGTATGTGTCTCTCTCTCTCTCTCTGTATGTGTGTCTCTCTCTCTCGCTCTCTCGCTCTCTCGCTCTCTCTGTATGTATCTCTCTCTCTCTGTATGTATCTCTCACACTCTCTCTCTGTATGTGTGTGTCTCTCTCTCTCGCTGTATGTATGTCTCTCTCTCTCACTTTGTATGTCTCTCTCCCTCTCTCTCTCGTTCTATGTATCTCTCTCTCTCTCTCTCTCGTTCTCTGTATGCATGCATCTCTCTCTCTCTCTCTCTGTACGTGTGTGTGTGTCTCTCTCTCTCTCTGTATGTATGTCTCTCTCTCTCTCTCCCTCTCTCTCTCGTTCTCGGTATGTCTCTCTCTCTCTGTCTCTGTATGTATGTCTCTCTCTCTCTCTCTGTCTGTCTCTCACTCTATGTATGTCTCTCTCCCTCTCTCTCTCGTTCTCTGTATGTATCTCTCTCTCGTTCTCTGTATGCATGTATATCTCTCTCTCTCTCTCTCTGTATGTATGTCTCTCTCTCTGTCTCTCTCACTCTATGCATGTCTCTCTCGTTCTCTGTATGTATCTCTCTCTCTCGTTCTCTGTATGCATGTATCTCTCTCTCTCATATGTATGTCTCTCTCTCTCTGTCTCTCTCTCTCTGTATGTATGTCTCTCTCCCTCTCTCTCATTCTCTGTATGTATGTATGTATCTCACTCTCGTTCCCTGTATGCATGTATCTCTCTCTCTCTCTGTATGTGTGTGTCTCTCTCTCTCTGTATATATGTCTCTCTCTCTCTGTATGTATCTCTCCCTCTCCGTCTCGTTCTCGGTATGTATCTCTCTCTCTCTCTCTCTCTCTGTATGTATGTCTCTCTCTCTCTTTCTCTCTCTCTCTGTGTCTCTCTCTCTCTCTCTATGTCTCTCTCTCTCTCTCTCTCTGTGTCTCTCTCTCTCTGTATGTCTCTCTCTCTCTCTGTATGTATGTCTCTCTCTCTCTCTCTGTATGTGTATGTCTCTCTCTCTCTGTATGTATATGTCTCTCTCTCTCTCTCTGTATGTATGTCTCTCTCTCTCTGTATGTATGTATCTCTCCCTTTCTCTCTCGTTCTCCGTATGTATCTCTCTCTCTCTGTATGTATGTCTCTCTCTCTCTGTATGTGTGTGTGTGTGTCTCTCTCTCTGTATGTGTGTCTCTCTCTCTCTCTCTGTATGTGTATGTCTCTCTCTCTCTGTATGTGTGTGTGTGTCTCTCTCTCTCTCTCTTTGTATGTGTATGTCTCTCTCTCTCTCTCTCTCTCTCTCTGTATGTGTGTGTCTCTCTCTCTCTGTATGTATGTCTCTCTCTCTCTGTATGTATCTCTCCCTCTCTCGTTCTCGGTATGTATGTATCTCTCTCTCTCTCTCTCTCTCTCTCTGTGTCTCTCTCTCTCTCTCTCTATGTCTCTCTCTCTGTGTCTCTCTCTCTCTGTATGTCTCTCTCTCTCTGTATGTATGTCTCTCTCTCTCTCTCTGTATGTATATGTCTCTCTCTCTCTGTATGTATGTCTCTCTCTCTCTGTATGTATGTATCTCTCCCTCTCTCTCTCTCTGTATGTATGTCTCTCTCTCTGTATGTGTGTGTCTCTCTCTCTCTCTGCATGTGTGTGTCTCTCTCTCTCTGTATGTGTGTGTGTCTCTCTCTCTCTCTCTCTGTATGTGTATGTCTCTCTCTCTCTCTGTATGTGTGTCTCTCTCTCTCTCTGTATGTATGTATCTCTCCCTCTCTTGCTCGTTCTCGGTATGTATCTCTCTCTCTCTGTATGTCTCTCTCTCTCGTTCTCGGTATGTCTCTCTCTCTCTCTCTCTCTGTATGTATGTCTCTCTCTCTCTCTCTCTGTATGTGTGTGTGTGTCTCTCTCTCTCTCCCTCTGTATGTGTGTGTGTCTCTCTCTCTGTATGTCTCTCTCCCTCTCTCTGTATGTATGTCTCTCTCTCTCTTTCTCTCTGTATGTCTCTCTCTCTCTCTCTCTGTATGTATGTCTCTCTCTCTCTTTCTCTCTCTCTGTATGTGTGTGTCTCTCTCTCTCTGTATGTCTCTCTCTCTCTCTCTCTGTATGTATGTCTCTCTCTCTCTTTCCCTCTCTCTGTATGTCTCTCTCTCTGTGTATGTATGTATGTATGTCTCTTTCTCTCTCTCTGTATGTCTCTCTCTCTCTCTCTCTCTGTATGTATGTCTCTCTCTCTCTGTATGTATCTCTCCCTCTCTCTCGTTCTCGGTATGTATCTCTCTCTCTCTGTCTGTATGTATGTCTCTCTCTCTCTCTCTGTCTCTCTCACTCTATGTAAGTCTCTCTCCCTATCTCTCTCATTCTCTGTATGGATGTATGTATGTATCTCTCTCTCTCTCTCTGTGTATGTCTCTCTCTCTTTCTCTCCGTATGTGTGTCTCTCTCTGTCTCTCTCTCTCTGTATGTGTGTGTCTCTCTCTCTCTGTCTCTCTCTCTGTATGTATGTGTGTGTCTCTCTCTCTCTGTCTCTCTCTCTCTGTATCTCTCTATGTATCTCTCTCTCTATGTATCTCTCTATGTATCTCTCTCTCTCTGTATGTCTCTCTCTCTCTCTCTCACTCTCTCTGTATGTATCTCTCTCTCTCTCTCTGTATGTCTCTCTCTCTCTCTCATTCTCTCTGTATGTATATCTCTCTCTCTCTCTCTCTGTATGTCTCTCTCTCTCTCTCACTCTCTCTGTATGTATCTCTCTCTCTCTCTGTATGTCTCTCTCTCTCTCATTCTCTCTGTATGTATATCTCTCTCTCTCTGTATGTCTCTCTCTCTTTCTGTATGTCTCTCTCTCTCTGTGAGACACATAGAGAGACAGAGAGAGAGATACATACAGAGAGAGAGACATACATACAGAGAGAGAGACACACACAATACAGAGAGAGAGAGATACATAGAGAGAGAGACATACAGAGAGAGAGACATACAGAGAGAGAGAGGGAGAGACATACAGAGAGACACATACATACAGAGAGACAGAGAGAGAGAGAGACATACAGAGAGAGAGATACATAGAGAGAGAGAGACATACAGAGAGAGAGGGAGAGACATACAGAGAGACATACATACAGAGAGACAGAGAGAGAGAGAGAGACAGAGAGACACAGAGAGAGAGACATACATACAGAGAGAGACAGACATACATACAGAGACAGAGAGAGAGACACAGAGAGTGAGAGAGAGACATACATACAGAGAGAGAGAGCGAGAGACATACAGAGAGAGAGAGTGAGAGACATACATACAGAGAGACACATACATACAGAGAGACAGACAGAGAGAGAGAGAGAGAGACACATACATACAGGGAGAGAGAAAGAGAGACATACATAGAAAGAGAGAGAGAGAGAGAGATACATACATAGAGAGAGAGAGAGAGAGAGACCTACATACAGAGAGAGACCTACATAGAGAGAGAGAGAGAGAGACATACATAGAGAGAGAGAGAGAGAGAGACAGCGAGAGACACCGGGCAACAGTCAGACTGAAGCTGTAATCTCGCCTGCGGGTTCCTGAGCTCTGCCCTCCAGGCATACAAACAGAGGCCGCGTTGTGTGTGTGTAACTGAGAGTTAGCCTGCTGTCAGCGGACGGGCGTGCCCTGCGTGCCCTCTTGTCAGTTGCTCTTACCGCCTCGCCCAGTAAAACCATGCCTTTCCTGGTACGAGCATATGCCTGAAAACGGCTGAAGAGCCCATCGCCTTCCCTGACATCCTCACGCTGGTCCTCACTGGACATTTCTTCCAGGTGCCGGGGGTTGGGGGCAGCGGCTTGCCTTCTCTGCTCTCTCTCCCTCTCTCAGAGCCCTTGCCTTCCAGTGCCACAATTCCCTCTCTCCAAAAGAGGGAGGGTTCAGTCAACGGGAAGTGCGGCCTCACAGTTTCAGCTTCCTTCCCCTCTCTCAAGTGCTACCTGCCCTTCAAATCAATTCTCTCCCTGAGAAATTAGTCTCTCTCTCTCTCTCTCCCTCCCACTGCACCGAACATAATCCCAAACTAATATCAGAGATAATGGGAACTGCAGAAACAACTGCACCTCCCAGTCGCAAACCATTTCCACTCCCCCTCCCATTCTTTAGATGACATGTCCATCATGGGCCTCCTGCAGTGCCACAATGATGCCACCCGAAGGTTGCAGGAACAGCAACTCATATTCCGCCTGGGAACCCTGCAGCCATATGGTATCAATGTGGACTTCACCAGCTTCAAAATCTCCCCTTCCCCCACTGCATCCCTAAACCAGCCCAGTTTGTCCCCTCCCCCCACTGCACCACACAACCAGCCCAGCTCTTCCCCCCCACCCACTGCATCCCAAAACCAGTCCAACCTGTCTCTGCCTCCCTAACCGGTTCTTCCTCTCACCCATCCCTTCCTCCCACCCCAAGCCGCACCCCCCGCTACCTACTAACCTCATCCCACCTCCTTGACCTGTCCGTCTTCCCTGGACTGACCTATCCCCTCCCTACCTCCCCACCTACACTCTCTCCACCTATCTTCTTTACTCTCCATCTTCAGTCCGCCTCTCCCTCTCTCCCTATTTATTCCAGTTCCCTCCCCCCATCCCCTTCTCTGATGAAGGGTCTAGGCCCGAAACGTCAGCTTTTGTGCTCCTGAGATGCTGCTTGGCCTGCTGTGTTCGTCCAGCCTCACATTTTATAATCCCAAACTAAACTAGTCCTGCCTGCCTGCTCCTGGCCCATATCCCTCCAAATCTTACCAATTTATGGAATGACCTAAGTGTCTGTTAAAGCATGTAGCTGTGCTCACCTCCTCCAGAAGTCCATTCCACACCTTTTTATTTTACCCTCCTGACTTCTTAGAAATACTCCTCCTCTCGCCGCTAAAATGTGTCCCAAAAGTCTCGAAAGCCCCCTTCCGAGGGAAAAAAAACACATCCGATTAACTCCTTTCGTTACCTCTCATGATTTTATCAACCTCGACAAAGATGCTCCTCAATTTCCTGCTCTCCACTCGAAATAAAGGCCCAGATGATCCAGCCATTTCCCTTAATACTTCAGAAAAAATACCTTCTCAGCCCCCTCCAGCTTCATGCTATCATTCCGATAACTGGGCCACCAGAACCAGACACAGTATGCGACAAGCTCTTATTTTATTTCTGATTAATTCCCCAGTATACATCCATTCACGCTCTATTGCAGTGAGAACACACACAGAAATTACTGGGGAAACTCTAATACGCCGCAGGGCGGGAGTTGAGTCTCAGTGACCGCTGTATAAGTTCCCATTTAGTCCCACTATCTGGCTCTCCCACCCCGCAATTGTCCAATGTCAAATTTCAAATTGATCTCCCTGTCCCACTCCCTCCCCATAGCCCTGTATCCATCCCCAAACTGATCCCACTGCCCCACTCCCTCCCCGTAGCCCTGTATCCGTCCCCAAACTGATCCCACTGCCCCGCTCTCCCCATAGCCCTGTATCCGTCCCCAAACATGGAAGAGTGTAGGTTAGATGGGCTTGAGATCGGTGTGACGGGTCAGCACAACATCGAGGGCCGAAGGGCCTGTACGGTGCTGTAATGTTCTATGTTCAAACTAATCCCCCTGCCCCGCTCCCACCCAATAGCCCTGTATCCGTCCCCAAACTGATCCCACTGCCCCACTCTCCCCATAGCCCCGTATCCGCCCCCAAACTGATCCCACTGCCCCGCTCCCTCCCCACAGTCCCGTATCTGCCCCCAAACTGATCCCGCTGCCCCGCTCCCACCCCTCCCCACAGCCCCGTATCCGCCCCCAAACTGATCCCGCTGCCCCGCTCCCTCCCCACAGCCCCGTATCCGCCCCCAAACTGATCCCGCTGCCCCGCTCCCTCCCCACAGCCCCGTATCCGCCCCCAAACTGATCCCGCTGCCCCGCTCCCTCCCCACAGCCCCGTATCCGCCCCCAAACTGATCCCGCTGCCCCGCTCCCTCCCCACAGCCCCGTATCCGCCCCCAAACTGATCCCGCTGCCCCGCTCCCTCCCCACAGCCCCGTATCCGTCCCCAAACTGATCCCGCTGCCACGCTCCCTCCCCATAGGCCTGTATCCATCCCCAAACTAATCCCACTGCCCCGCTCCCTCCCTAGGTTAGATGGGCTTGAGATCGGTATGACGGGTCAGCACAACATCGAGGGCCGAAGGGCCTGTACTGTGCTGTAATGTTCTATGTTCAAACTAATCCCTCTGCCCCGCTCCCTCCTAATAGCCCTGTATCCGTCCCCAAACTGATCCCGCTGCCCCACTCTCCCCATAGCCCCCTATCTGTCCCCAAACTGATCCCGCTGCCCCGCTCCCTCCCCACAGCCCCGTATCCGCCCCCAAACTGATCCCGCTGCCCCGCTCCCTCCCCACAGGCCCGTAACCGGCCCCAAACTGATCCCGCTGCCCCGCTCCCTCCCCACAGGCCCGTAACCGCCCCCAAACTGATCCCGCTGCCCCGCTCCCTCCCCACAGCCCCGTATCCGTCCCCAAACTGATCCCGCTGCCCCGCTCCCTCCCCACAGCCCCGTATCCATCCCCAAACTGATCCCGCTGCCCCGCTCCCTCCCCACAGCCCCGTATCCGTCCCCAAACTGATCCCGCTGCCCCGCTCCCTCCCCACAGCCCCGTATCCGTCCCCAAACTGATCCCGCTGCCCCACTCCTGTCCCCAAACTGATCCCGCTGCCCCCCTCCCTCCCTCCCCACAGCCCTGTATCCGTCCCCAAACTGATCCTGCTGCCACGCTCCCTCCCCATAGGCCTGTATCCATCCCCAAACTAATCCCACTGCCCCGCTCCCTCCCTAGGTTAGATGGGCTTGAGATCGGTATGACGGGTCAGCACAACATCGAGGGCCGAAGGGCCTGTACTGTGCTGTAATGTTCTACGTTCAAACTAATCCCTCTGCCCCGCTCCCTCCTAATAGCCCTGTATCCATCCCCAAACTGATCCCACTGCCCCGCTCCCTCCCCACAGCCTTGTATCCGTCCCCAAACTGATCCCGCTGCCCCACTCCCGTCCCCAAACTGATCCCGCTGCCCCCCTCCCTCCCTCCCTCCCCACAGCCCCGTATCCGTCCCCAAACTGATCCTGCTGCCACGCTCCCTCCCCATAGACCTGTATCCATCCCCAATCTAATCCCACTGCCCCGCTCCCCTCCCCATAGTCCTGTACCCATCCCCAAACTAATCCAGCTGCCCCGTTCCCTCCCCACAGCCCTGTATCCATCCCGAAACTAATCCCGCTGCCCTGCTCTCCATCCATAGTCTGGTCATCAAGCCTCCCTTACTGTCCTACATTCACAGGGCACGGGTCACAGAGCATAACAGACTTGCCTCCCCCTCCAGCAGGTTCCAGTCCCCTCTCTCATGATCCAGCCTAGCTATCCATCCCACAGACCACGCGTGGACCGCTCAGCCCGTTCGCGCGCTCTGAATTCTTGGATCCTTGTGTGTTGGGACCCCTCTTGGGTGGGTGTGTTCGGCTCGCCCTTTGCCCCCGACGTTAGGGGCTCCTCCCCACCCCCATCACTGAGGACGGCTGTTTGAGGATCCTTCCCTTCCCTGGGAGAGTCACGGAGATTTGACGGCTGCAAGGGACTGTACCTTTGGACTGGAGGCCTGTACGTTCGCAGACGGCACGGTGGACAGTAAAGGAGATTATCGGAGATTGCAAAGAGATCAATGGGACCTATGGGCTGAAGGGAGGCAGATGGAGATTAATTTGGATTATTGCGAGGTATTGCATTTTGGTCAAACAAGGGGCTGGACTTATACAATGAGAAGTCGGTCCTCCTAGAACAGAGAGATCTGGGCCGGGGGGGCGGTGGTTCAGGGTCATGATCCTTTGAAGTTAGTGTCACAGGGTGAGGAAGGAGGCGCTCGGCCTTCATCGCTTAGACCCTTTGAGCGTAGGAACTGGGGACGTCACGTTGAGGTTGGTAGAGGGACGTTGGTGTGCCCCAGCTCTGGTCGCCCCCGTTATAGGAAGGGTATTATTAAACTGGAGAGGAAAAGAGTCTCCAGGACGTTGGAGGGTTTGTGTTTCGAAAATACGCACAGCTATGGCTTTTCTTTTTTTCCCACCGCAGCCGAGGGGGTCACCTTATTGAGGTTTACAACATCCTGAGGGGCCGTAGACAAGGCAAATGCCAACAACGGTCTTTCCCCTGGAGTTGGGGGGGGGGGGGAGGGTTTGAAAACGAGGGGGCATAGATTTAAGGCGAGAGGAGAAAGATTTTAACAAGACACAAGGGGCAACATTTCCCCCACAGAGAGTGGTTTCGGGAATGAACTGCCAGAGGAAGTGGTGTAAATGGGTTCAGTTACAACATTCAAAAGACACTTGCGTAAATAGGAAGCATTTGGAGGACACGGGCCAAGTGCAGGCTGATTGTTCTTTGTAAACGAGCCCTAAAGAAAATTACAGCACAGGAACAGGCCCTTCGGCCCTCCAAGCCTGCGCCAACCCAGATCCTCTTGCTCCCCGCCCATCCATGTGCCCGTCCAGATAGATCTTAAAAGACGCTAACGTGTCTGCTACCACCTCCGAGTTCCAGGCACCCACCACCCTCTGTGTAAAGAACTTTTCACGCATATCTCCCTTAAACTTTCCTCCTCTCACTTTGAACTCATGACCCCTAGTAATTGAGTCCCCCCACTCTGGGAAAAGGCTTCTTGCTATCCACCCTGTCTATACCCCTCAGGATTTTGTAGACCTCAATCAGGTCCCCCCTCAATCTCCGTCTTTCTAATGAAAATAATCCTAATCTACTCAACCTTTCTTCATAGCTAGCGCCCTCCATACCAGGCAACACCCTGGTGAACCTCCTCTGCACCCTCTCCAAAGCATCCACATCCTTTTGGTAATGTGGTGACCAGAACTGTACACAGCCTGCACTTGGCCCGTGTCCTCCAAATGCTTCCTATTTACGCAAGTGTCTTTTGAATGTTGTAACTGAACCCAAATGTGAACCCACAGTACTCCAAATGTGGCCGAACCAAAGTCCTATACAATTGTAACATGACCTGCCAACTCTTGTACTCAATACCCTGTCTGATGAAGGAAAGCATGCCATATGCCTTCTTGACCACCCTATTGACCTGGGTTGCCACCTTCGGGGAACTATGGACCTGAACACCCAGATCTCTCTGTACATCAATTTTCCATAGGACTTTTCCATTTACTGTATAGTTCGCTCTTGAATTAGATCTTCCAAAATGCATCACCTCGCATTTGCCCAGATTGAACTCCATCTGCCATTTATCTGCCCAACTCTCCAGTCTATTTATATTCTGCTGTAATCTCTGACAGTCCCCTTCACTATCAGCTACTCCACCAATCTTAGTGTCATATGCAAACTTGCTGGTCAGACCACCTACACCTTCCTCCAAGTCACTTCCATATATCACAAACAACAGTGGTCCCAGCACAGATCCCTGTGGAACACCACTGGTCACAGGTCTCCAATTTGAGAAACTCCCTTCTACTACTACTGTCTGTCTCCTGTTGCCCAGCCAGATTTTTATCCATCTAGCTAGCACACCCTGGACCCCATGCGACTTCACTTTCTCCACAGCCTGCCATGGGGAACCTTATCAAACGCCTTACTGAAGTCCATGTATATGACATCTACAGCCTTTCCCTCATCAATAAACTTTGTCACGTCCTCAAAGAATTTTATTAAGTTGGTAAGACATGACCTTCCCTGCACAAAACCACGTTGTCTATCACTGATAGGCCTGAAACGTCAGCCTTCCTGCTCCTCTGATGCTGCCTGGCTTGCTGTGTTCATCCAGCCCCTGCACTGTGTTCTCTCAGACGCCAGCATCAGCAGTTCTGATCTACCTCAACAGTTGCTCTGTGCTGTTGCAAAATGCAGTGGGAGCTTGCGGAGAAAGATGACTGACCAACAAGAGCTCCCACCGACCAATGAGGGATCTTCTCAACATCGTGATGGGGAAGCAACTGAGCGGGCTTTTTTAAGCTTCTCCACCTCTATCAATCACCCACATGCTGTTAGAGAGAGAGAGTGTGAGCGTGCGCATGTGTGTGTGTTCGGAAGGAGATCAGGGATTAGTTAGCAGGGTTAAGCACCAGTGGTTCATTCCTCTTGACTAGTAGCTACCTCAGAGAATCGCAGTCATTACAGTGCAGGAGGAGGCCATTTGGTCCATCAGTGGCCGCACTAGTTCTGCTCTCTAGTGCCAATCTCCTGCGTTTTCCACATCCCCACACACCTCTTCTGCACAAACAGCCATCCAATGTCTCTCTTAAATGTTTCAATTGAACAATGACTCCCCCCACATTTCCAAGCGGTGCAGCCCAGACCCGAACCACTCACTGGGGACCAGACGCTCGGCTGACTTTATCCCTCGCACATCATTCGAAACCCACGCCGCTCTTTGTCCCTTTTAATGAACAGGAAGTTTGTCCTCTCTGTCCAGCCCGTCCCATGACCCTGAAAAAGCCCTTGTTGCTTTCGCACAATGAAATCACTTCTCGTTTGGCGCAGAGGCCTATTCCGTGTTTAATGCCTGCTTTGATCTGAAAGTGGGGTACAGTTCGCACCTCATTTCCAAAAAAAAATCTTCCAACATTTGCTACAACTCTGGGGGCCTCGATTTCAGGCTGACAGTGGTTGTTTCAAACACAGGTCAGGCACAGACCAGCGTTATATGTACAGCAACAGGCAGAAATGATTAGGATTTGAAATGATTGGCTTGTGTCGCTGAAGCTTTATTCCAAGTCCACATATATTCTCAAGATGATTAATATTTCATTAAAATATTCACTCTTTGTGGTAATGGACGCACATTTGACTGCCAAGCTCTGCAGCGCCTGCACCCGTCTCAGGGCAGGTCAGCCAGGGATAGACATGAACACAGCACAGTTCCGCGGGGCGCAGGCAACAGGGCAGCAGATCAGCGCACAGCACAATCCCACAGTCGGCAGGGAGGTTCCCGGGACACTCAGCACCGACTGGGTTGAGGGATTCGGAGACCTCGCTCCCCTCATGGGGGAGCATGAGGATCTGCGGTGCCCAGCTCAGAGGGCACAGGTTTTAATGTCTGCCCCTGAATCACAGCATCTTTGAAGGTCCCCCGCTCCCCTTGGCCAAGACCCCTCCGACAGCGCCCGCTCCCCTTGGCCCCGACCCTCGGTGGCTCCCCTCGGCCCCGACCCCCCTCCCCACCCCCGGTGGCTCCTCTCGGTCCCTCTCCCCTCGGCCCCGAACACCCCCCCCCCCCCCCAGCCGACGGCGCCCCGCTCCCCTCAGCTCCCGACCCGCTCCCCTTGGCCCCCAACCCCCGCCACCCCAACCAGCCGATGGCACCCCGCTCCCCTTGGCCCCGACCCCCCCTCCAAAGGCGCCCCGCTCCCCTCGGCCCCCGAACCCCCCTCATCGATGCCCTGCTCCCTGCGGCCCCGACCCTCCTCCGCTGACGCCCCGCTCCCTTAGCCGTGACCCCTCCGACAGGGCGATGCTGACACTCGTCCCCCGTGAGCAGCAGCCTTTCCCTGATTATAACACACTCCCAGCAGTGGTGGCTGGTCCACCACTTGGAGCATCACCTCTCACCTGACCATTTCCTGCCCACCCCTGCCAGCTTCAACCTGCCCCGTGGACACTACCTCCCGAGTATTCCGAGGAGCTTTTCCCCCTCTGGCACAAGCCAGGGCCCTGGAGAGAGCTGCCCCCGCAGTCTGCCTCTCTTGCTGTCCTTTGTCCCCATCTGGCTGCCGCAGTGGACACTGTCCTCGCTGTCCGCAGTGCCCGGGGCTGGCAGTAGGGGCCCACTACTGAGATATAGACCCCTTCCGATCATGGAGCTCAACTGCCTCTGCTCATCAAAGCTGCCGAGGACCGGTAGCTCTGGAGAAGAGGAAGCAGTGTCCTCCTCCTCCTCCTCCCAGCTGTCCGAATCGGTCTCCGTGCTCTCCTCAGACAGGGCCCTGCCATTGCCAACAGCCTGGGGCCTACAGTAGCTCGGGAGAGTCTGGGCCCTGGACTCAACCGGAGCATCGGGCCTAGAGTCGAGGAGAGCCCGAGGCCTCGAGTCGCGAGGGAGAGAACGGAACCTGGGCTCAACTGGAGCACTGGGACTTGAGTCGAGGAGAGCCTGGGGCCTAGAGTCGAGGAGAGCCTGGGGCCTAGAGTCGAGGAGAGCCTGGGGCCTAGAGTCGAGGAGAGCCTGGGGCCTAGAGTCGAGGAGAGCCTGGGGCCTAGAGTCGAGGAGAGCCTGGGGCCTAGAGTCGAGGAGAGCCTGGGGCCTAGAGTCGAGGAGAGCCTGGGGCCTAGAGTCGAGGAGAGCCTGGGGCCTAGAGTCGAGGAGAACCTGGGGCCTAGAGTCGAGGAGAACTTGGGGCCTAGAGTCGAGGACAGCCTGGGGCCTAGAGTCGAGGAGAGCCTGGGGCCTAGAGTCGAGGAGAGCCTGGGGCCTAGAGTCGACAGAGGGGAGTTGGGCCTTAAACTCACCAGGTTTAGGGAGGTCCAGGGGAGCGTGGGATTGGGTGGGCTCCAAGATATTATCGGATCTAGACCCGGGGGCTGACTGCTGCCTGGAGTGATCACGCAGAGCCCGGGACCGAGGCCTGAGGTTGGTTTCGGGCCCGCTACCATCACCCTGCTGGTTTCTCCTGTGCCCCCGGGCACTACCTGCAACAGGCCGGGCATCGGCAGCTTGGGACTGGCCGCCGGGCGGTCTCCCCTGTCTGGTTGTCGGATGTCCTGGGCCGGGGGCGAGTAAAGCACGTGGATGGTGCGGCCGAGGCCTGGCCAAGCCCTGCGTTGCGCCCAACTCGGCTTGGGCTCTCGGAGCTCGGGCAGGATTCTCCTGCCTGACTGGAACCACAGTAGCTTCTCCAAGGTCTGGCCTACGCACAGCGTCAGGACCTGAGGGGATACAGAGAACTCGCTTTACAATCAGAACCTGAGGCAACAGATCACAGAGTTTAGGAGGGCGGAGGTTCGGGGAGAATTCAACACCACATACCCTCAGAGCTGCCTTGGCAGTGTAGAAACAGCTTCACTCTGTATCTAACCCCGTGCTGTCCCTGTACTGGGAGGGTTTGATGGGAAGAAGAGTGTAGAGGGAGCTTTACTCGGGATCTAACCCCGTGCTATCCCTGGGAGAGTTTGACAGGGAGAGAGTCGAAGCAGCTCTTCTTTCAGTTCGACAGACATTCTTTTCAGGTTATAACTATATTATATTCCTGGCAAATTCCAGGGCATGTGGCTCAGAGGCATCACTGTCCAAACAAGCCTCAAAGAACACTCCAGCTGGAGTGTTCAGTGATTAATGCAGCTCATTGTGCAAACACAGCACCCAGTGTGGTGCTGAACAGCAGCAGGAGCAAGGACCATCCCAGTATCGAGCTTCACAGGCTATGGGGAGGCAGCGGGACAGTGGGATTAGTTTGGGAACGGATACAGGGTTATGGGGAGGCAGCGGGCCAGTGGGATTAGTTTGGGGACAGATACAGGGCTAGGGGGAGGGAGCGGGGCAGTGGGATTAGTTTGGGGACAGATACAGGGATACGGGGAGGGAGCGGGGACAGTGGGATTAGTTTGGGGATGGATACAGGGCTATGGGGAGGGAGCGGGGCAGTGGGATTAGTTTAGGGACGGATGCAGGGCTATGGGGAGGGAGCGGGGGCAGTGGGATTAGTTTGGGGACAGATACAGGGCTATGGGGAGGGAGCGGGGGCAGTGGGATTAGTTTGGGGGATGGTCACGTTGCTATGGGGAGGGAGCGGGGCAGTGGGATTAGTTTGGGGGATGGTCACGTTGCTATGGGGAGGGAGCAGGGGCAGTGTGATTAGTTTGGGGACGGATACAGGGCTATGGGGAGGGAGCGGGGCAACAGTGGAATTAAGTTTTGGATTGGGTTTGGGAGTGACCCTGTGGGATGAACCTGTCGTAGGTTGATTTTATATTTTGTTGGTTATGGGCGATTTGTTTGAGTCTGTTGCCACAGCAACACAGCAATAATTTTGTCAGGACTGAAAGAAGCACAGCGGTTAACCAGCTCGGCACCGCTCCTCTGCCAATCGGGCACTGGCCAGGGTCCCAGCTCCCCCAGGATTTTAATGTTGTTCCGCGCTCCAGATCCCTCTCCCGCTGACAGCTTGCCCAGAATCACAGAACGGTTACAGCTCGGGAAAAGGCCATCAGTACAGCACAGAAACAGAACCGTTCGAGCCAACCAGACACACCCCAGTCTGACCTCATCCTGTTTACCAGCCTTTGGCCCGTATCCCTCAAAAGCCTTCCTATTCAAGTACCCACCCAGATGCCTTTCAAACCAACCTCTGGCAGCTTGTCTCATCTCCCATCTGAAAAAGATTCCCCCCACCATCTTAAATCTTTCCCCCTCTCACCTTAAACCTCTGCCCTCTAAATCTAACCCCCCCCCCCCCCACCCCGCCTCCCCCAGCCCGGGTGGGGAACATCCTGGCCATTCAGCTTACCCGCGACCCTCACAATTTTATAAACCCCCTCACAGCCTCCCGTCCTCCAGGCAGCAACGCCCCAGCACCTGCTTCCCTAGGTCTCTTTGCTCGGCGACACTCCCCTGGGCCCTGCCAATAAAATTTGTAAGGTCTGCCCTCCTTCCATCTCCCAACCGCTTCCCCCTACCCTCCCCCACCCCCGCCGCCGTCTTTCTGTCGCACTCTCCCTCGCTCCGTCTCACTTGCTTTACCCCTTCCTGTCGCTCTCCTCGTTGCCCCCCTTCCCCTCCCTGTCACTCTCCTCCCATCTCTCTCACTCGGTCCTGCCTCACTCTGTCAGCCTGTTTCCATTCCCCCCCATTCTCTCTCTCTGTCTGCCTTGCTCAGTCTCCCTCGTTGCTGCGGCCCCATCTCTCTCTCTCTCTCTCTCTCTCTCACTCTCACTCTCACTCTCACTCTCACTCTCACTCTCACTCTCACTCTCACTCTCACTCTCACTCTCACTCTCACTCTCACTCTCACTCTCACTCTCACTCTCCCTTCACCCTCCCTCCTTCCTGTCCCTATCCCCTACCACTTATGCTTTCCCCCTCTTCCACAGCAGTCCCTTTTGCTCCCTCATCTCAGCCTCCAACCCCACGCAGTTCCACTCCTCTTCCGCTCTCCCTTTCTCCTCTCTCTCACTCTGTCCCTCCCCTTCTTCCCACTCTTCATCTCACCCACTGTCTCCCCCTCATTCTCTGCCCTCATCCACTCATACCCTTGCGCTCCAATCCCCTCGCAGGGCTATGCTCACACATGCCCTCTTCCCCACCCGTTATTCCCCGTAATCTCTGACCTGCTCTCCCAATCATCCACTTCGCTGTTTCCCTCTCTCCCCTTCTCTCTCTCTCCCTCCCTCCCTCACTCCCAACCTCGCTACCCCTGCCTCATTCTCTCTCCCTCCCTCCCTCACTCCCATCCTCGCTACCCCTGCCTCATTCTCTCTCTCCCTCCCTCCCTGCCATCCTTACTACTTCTCCCTCCCTCACTCCCATCCTCGCTACCCCTCCCTCCCTGCCATCCTTACTACCTCTCTCTCCCTCCCTCACTCCCATCCTCGCTACCTCTGCCTCATTCTCTCTCTCCCTCCCTCCCTGCCATCCTTACTACTTCTCCCTCCCTCACTCCCATCCTCGCCACCCCTGCCTCATTCTCCCTCTCCCTCCCTCCCTGCCATCCTTACTACCTCTCTCCCTCCCTCACTCCCATCCTCGCTACCCCTGCCTCATTCTCTCTCTCCCTCCCTGACATCCTTACTACTTCTCCCTCCCTCACTCCCATCCTCGCCACCCCTGCCTCATTCTCCCTCTCCCTCCCTCCCTGCCATCCTTACTACCACTCTCTCCCTCCCTCACTCCCATCCTCGCTACCTCTGCCTCATTCTCTCTCTCCCTCCCTCCCTGCCATCCTTACTACCTCTCTCTCCCTGCCTCACATGCTCGCACTCTCTTTACCCTCTCACTCCCACCAATTTTTCTTCTCTCCCTCCCACTCGCCCTCC
Source organism: Stegostoma tigrinum (assembly GCF_030684315.1). Taxonomy (NCBI): domain Eukaryota; kingdom Metazoa; phylum Chordata; class Chondrichthyes; order Orectolobiformes; family Stegostomatidae; genus Stegostoma; species Stegostoma tigrinum. Next base: position 1,611,810 of record NC_081402.1, read on the forward strand.
CCTTCTACACCACCTACCGCGCACCCCCCCCCCGCTTCTTCTCCCCTCTGCCAGCTTTCCTCCACCTCTCTCTCCAGCTCAGTCGCCCTCCCTCCCTCCAACCCAGCTGGAATTCCAGGCTGCAGGTGGGAAAGCTGAGCCCCTGTGCCCGGCCGGTACCCACCGAATGCTGTCAGAAGGGCCCAGCAGGAAAAAGCACGGCTCCCCGTGGCGGGAGTTGGTCACGCAGACCGAGAGCTGAGATGGGCTCGTGGCTTTGAGAGGAGGGTGGGTTCGGGGTGGATGGGCAGGTGGCAGAGTCAAGAAGCAGCAGGAGGAAGACAGGAGATGGGAAAGACAAGGAGCAAAAAAAAGAGAGAGAGATGGAGAAGATAGTTAATAAACATCAGACACACAGACGAGGGTCAGAGGAAGAGACCCTTGTAAAATTCAGCTCTGCTCACAAGCAGCCATAGCATCATAGAGGCCCCAACAGTGTGAAAGCAGGCCATTCAGCCCATCAGATCCATAGTGACCCTCCAACGAGCATTCAGTCTCCACACTTCCCAGCCTGGGCACTACGGGACAATTTAGCACGGCCAATCCCACCGTAACCCGTACATCCCTGGGCACTACGGGACAATTTAGCACGGCCAATCCCACCCTAACCCACACATCCCTGGGCACTGTGGGACAATTTAGCACAGCCAATCCCACCCTAACCCGCACATCCCTGGGCACTACGGGACAATTTAGCACGGCCAATCCCACCCTAACCCACACATCCCTGGGCACTGTGGGACAATTTAGCACGGCCAATCCCACCCTAACCCACACATCCCTGGGCACTACGGGACAATTTAGCACAGCCAATCCCACCCTAACCCGCACATCCCTGGGCACGACGGGACAATTTAGCATGGCCAATCCCACACTAACCCGCACATCCCTGGGCACTACAGGAAATTTAGCACGGCCAATCCCACCCTAACCCGCACATCCCTGGGCACTACGGGACAATTTAGCACAGCCAATCCACCCCAACCCGCACACCTTGGGACAGTGGGAGGAGACCGGAACATCCGCAGGAAACCCACAGACATGGGGGCCACGTGCAAACTCCCACACAGACAGTAACCAGAGCCTGGAACCAAACCGGGTCCCAGGCACAGTGATGCAGCTGTGCTGGGGGTCAAGTCACTGTGCCGCCCTCTCATAGACACGAAAGATGATTCCCTTCGCCAGGTGTCACCGCGTTCAACAGGATCATTATTGGCCAAACTGCCCAGAAAGACCAAGCAGCAGTGTCCGAAAGATGCCTCTTAGTGCCTCAGAACCGCGTATCTGACCTTCCGGCAGTGCGGCGCTCCCTCGGCGCTGACCTTCCGGCAGCGCGGCGCTCCCTCGGCGCTGACCTTCCGGCAGCGCGGCGCTCCCTCGGCGCTGACCTTCTGACACATCTGACTGTTCTTGTTCTAGACGACAGTATAGTCACTAACCCTGGCTCAGTGACTTACCAAACTCGGGGACCTGCCCATTCCCACAGCGCATTAGCAGACGGATCCTGTCGTGACCGTGTCGGATCAGCTCCACAGCTCGAGAATGGCTCATTCCCATTGTTGGCTCCCCATTGATCTCAACCAACTGGTCACCAATCTAAAGGGAACATATACAGATGTTTCGATTCACTTCGTAAAACACAACGCTTCCCCCCTCAGTATAGCACACTCCGAAATACCCCAGCCCCCTCAACGTCACACACCCCGACATATCCCGCGCCCCCCTCGCCGTCACACACCCCGACATATCCCACGGCCCCCTCAACGTCACACACCCCGACATATCCCACGGCCCCCTCAACGTCACACACCCCGACATATCCCGCGCCCCCCCCGCCGTCACACACCCCGACATATCCCACGGCCCCCTCGCCGTCACACACCCCGACATATCCCGCGCCCCCTCGCCGTCACACACCCCGACATATCCCGCGCCCCCCTCGCCGTCACACACCCCGACATATCCCGCGCCCCCCTCGCCGTCACACACCCCGACATATCCCGCGCCCCCCCCGCCGTCACACACAGCCCGACATATCCCGCGCCCCCCCTGCCGTCACACACCCCGACATATCCCGCGCCCCCCTCGCCGTCACACACCCCGACATATCCCACGGCCCCCTCGCCGTCACACACCCCGACATATCCCGCGCCCCCTCGCCGTCACACACCCCGACATATGCAGCGCCCCCCTCGCCGTCACACACCCCGACATATGCCGCGCCCCCCTCCCCGTCACACACCCCGACATATCCCGCGCCCCCCTCGCCGTCACACACCCCGACATATCCCGCGCCCCCCTCGCCCCCCTCGCGGTCACACACCCCGACATATCCCGCCCCCCCCGCCGACACTCACCCCGACATATCCCGCCCCCCCCGCCGACACTCACCCCGACATATCCCGCCCCCCTCACCGTCACACCCCGACATATCCTGCGCCCCCCTCGCCGTCACACACCCCGACATATCCCACGCCCCCCTCGCCGTCACACACCCCGACATATCCCGCGCCCCCCTCGCCGTCACACACCCCGACATATCCCGCGCCCCCCTCGCCGTCACACACCCCGACATATCCCGCGCCCCCCTCGCCGTCACACACCCCGACATATCCCGCCCCCCCGCCGACACTCACCCCGACATATCCCGCCCCCCTCGCCGTCACACACCCCGACATATCCCGCGCCCCCCTCGCCGTCACACACCCCGACATATCCCGCGCCCCCCTCGCCCCCCTCGCGGTCACACACCCCGACATATCCCGCCCCCCCCCGCCGACACTCACCCCGACATATCCCGCCCCCCTCACCGTCACACCCCGACATATCCTGCGCCCCCCTCGCCGTCACACACCCCGACATATCCCGCGCCCCCCTCGCCGTCACACACCCCGACATATCCCGCGCCCCCCTCGCCGTCACACACCCCGACATATCCCGCGCCCCCCTCGCCGTCACACACCCCGACATATCCCGCGCCCCCCTCGCCGTCACACACCCCGACATATCCCGCGCCCCCCTCGCCGTCACACACCCCGACATATCCCGCGCCCCCCTCGCCGTCACACACCCCGACATATCCCGCGCCCCCCTCGCCGTCACACACCCCGACATATCCCGCGCCCCCCTCGCCGTCACACACCCCGACATATCCCGCGCCCCCCTCGCCCCCCTCGCGGTCACACACCCCGACATATCCCGCCCCCCCCGCCGACACTCACCCCGACATATCCCGCCCCCCTCACCGTCACACCCCGACATATCCTGCGCCCCCCTCGCCGTCACACACCCCGACATATCCCGCGCTCCCCTCGCCGTCACACACCCCGACATATCCCGCCCCCCCGCCGACACACACCCGGACATATCCCGCCCCCCTGACCGTCACACGCCGACATATCCCGCACCCCCCTCACCATCACACACCCCGACATATCCCGCCCCCCCCCGCCGACACACACCCCGACATATCCCGCGCCCCCCTCGCCTTCACACACCCCGACATATCCCGCCCCCCCGCCGACACACACCCGGACATATCCCGCCCCCCTGACCGTCACACGCCGACATATCCCGCACCCCCCTCGCCGTCACACACCCCGACATATCCCGCACCCCCCCTCGCCGTCACACACCCCGACATATCCAACCCCCATCGCCGTCACACTCCCCGACATATCCCACGCCCCCCTCGCCGTCACACAGCCCGACATATCCCGCGCCCCCCTCGCCGTCACACACCGCGACATATCCCGCCCCCCCGCCGACACACCCCCCGACATATCCCGCCCCCCCCCGCCGACACACACCCCGACATATCCCGCCCCCCTCACCGTCACACCCCGACATATCCCGCCCCCCCCTTCGCCGTCACACTCCCCGACATATCCCGCCCCCCCCTTCGCCATCACACACCCCGACATATCCTGCCCCCATCGCCGTCACACCCCGACATGTGTCGCCACCATCGCGTCACACCCCGACATATCCCGCACCCCCCCTTGCCATCACACACACATATCCCGCCCCCCTCGCCGTCACACACCCCGACATATCCCACAACCCCTAGCCGTCACACACCCCGACATATCCCGCCCCCCCCGCCGACACACACCCCGACATATCCCGCCCCCCTCACCGTCACACCCCGATATATCCCGCCTCCATCGCCGTCACACCCCGACATATCCCGCCGCCCTCGCCGTCACACCCCGACATATCCTGCCACCCCACCCCACCGTCACACACCCCGACATACCCCACCACCATCGCCGTCACACCCCGACATATCCCGCGCCCCCCTCGCCGTCACACACCCCGACATATCCCGCGCCCCCCTCGCCGTCACACACCCCGACATATCCCGCGCCCCCCTCGCCGTCACACACCCCGACATATCCCGCGCCCCCCTCGCCGTCACACACCCCGACATATCCCGTGCCCCCCTCGCCGTCACACACCCCGACATATCCCGCGCCCCCCTCGCCGTCACACACCCCGACATATCCCGCGCCCCCCTCGCCGTCACACACCCCGACATATCCCGCGCCCCCCTCGCCGTCACACACCCCGACATATCCCGTGCCCCCCTCGCCGTCACACACCCCGACATATCCCACCCCAATCGCCGTCACACACCCCGACATATCCCGTGCCCCCCTCGCCGTCACACACCCTGACATATCCCACCCCAATCGCCGTCACACACCCCGACATATCCCGCCCCCCCCATCGCCATCACACACCCCGACATATCCCGCCCCCCCCATCGCCATCACACACCCCGACATATCCCGCCCCCCCCATCGCCATCACACACCCCGACATATCCCATGCCCACCTCACTGTAACACACCCCGACCTATCCCGCACCCCTTGCCGTCACACCCCGACATATCCCGCACCCCCCTTGCCGTCACATATCTCGCCCCACTCGCCGTCACACACCCCAATATATCCCACCCCCCCGCCATCACACCCCCCGACATAAGCCCCCCCTCGCCATCACACACCCCGATATATCCCGCACCCCCCTCGCCGTCACACACCCCGACATATCCCGCCCCCATCGCCATCACACACCCCGACATATCCCGCGCGCCCCTCGCCGTCACACACCCCGACATATCCCGCCCCCCCGCCGACACACACCCCGACATATCCCGCCCCCCTCACCGTCACACCCCGACATATCCCGCGCCCCCCTCACCATCACACAAACCGACATATCCCGGCCCCCTCGCCGTCACAAACTCCGACATATCCCACGCCCCCCTCACCGACACACACCCCGACATATCCCGCGTCCACCTCACCGTCACACACCCCGACATATCCCGCACCCCCCTCGCCGTCACACACCCCGACATATCCCACCCCCATCGCCGTCACACACCCCGACATATCCCGCGCCCCCCTCGCCGTCACACACCCCAACATATCCCGCGCCCCCCTCGCCGTCACACACCCCGACATATCCCGCACCCCTCCCTTGCCATCACACACACATATCCCGCCCCCCCCGCCGACACACACCCCGACATATCCCGCCCCCCTCACCGTCACACCCCGACATATCCCGCGCCCCCCTCGCCGTCACACCCCGACATATCCCGCGCCCACCTCGCCGTCACACCCCGACATATCCCGCGCCCACCTCGCCGTCACACCCCGACATATCCCGCGCCCCCCTCGCCGTCACACCCCGACATATCCCGCGCCCCCCTCGCCGTCACACACCCCGACATATCCCGCGCCCCCCTCGCCGTCACACACCCCGACATATCCCGCGCCCCCCTCGCCGTCACACACCCCGACATATCCCGCACCCCCCCTTGCCATCACACACACATATCCCGCCCCCCCCGCCGACACACACCCCGACATATCCCGCCCCCCTCACCATCACACCCCGACATATCCCGCGCCCCCCTCGCCGTCACACCCCGACATATCCCGCGCCCTCCTCGCCGTCACACCCCGACATATCCCGCGCCCACCTCGCCGTCACACCCCGACATATCCCGCGCCCACCTCGCCGTCACACCCCGACATATCCCGCGCCCCCCTCGCCGTCACACCCCGACATATCCCGCGCCCCCCTCGCCGTCACACACCCCGACATATCCCGCGCCCCCCTCGCCGTCACACACCCCAACATATCCCGCGCCCCCCTCGCCGTCACACACCCCGACATATCCCGCACCCCCCCCTTGCCATCACACACACATATCCCGCCCCCCCCTTTGCCATCACACACCCCGACATATCCTGCCCCCATCGCCGTCACACCCCGACATGTGTCGCCACCATCGCGTCACACCCCGACATATCCCGCCCACCCCTTCGCCGTCACACACCCCAACATATCCCGCCCCCCGCTTCGCCGTCACACACCCCGACATATCCCGCCCCCCCCTTTGCCATCACACACCCCGACATATCCTGCCCCCATCGCCGTCACACCCCGACATGTGTCGCCACCATCGCGTCACACCCCGACATATCCCGCCCCCCCCTTCGCCGTCACACACCCCGACATATCCTGCCCCCATCGCCGTCACACCCCGACATGTGTCGCCACCATCGCGTCACACCCCGACATATCCCGCGCCCCCCTCGCCGTCACACACCCCGACATATCCCGTGCCCCCCTCGCCGTCACACACCCCGACATATCCCACCCCAATCGCCGTCACACACCCCGACATATCCCGTGCCCCCTCGCCGTCACACACCCTGACATATCCCACCCCAATCGCCGTCACACACCCCGACATATCCCGCCCCCCCCATCGCCATCACACACCCCGACATATCCCGCCCCCCCCATCGCCATCACACACCCCGACATATCCCGCCCCCCCCATCGCCATCACACACCCCGACATATCCCATGCCCACCTCACTGTAACACACCCCGACCTATCCCGCACCCCTTGCCGTCACACCCCGACATATCCCGCACCCCCCTTGCCGTCACATATCTCGCCCCACTCGCCGTCACACACCCCAATATATCCCACCCCCCCGCCATCACACCCCCCGACATAAGCCCCCCCCTCGCCATCACACACCCCGATATATCCCGCACCCCCCTCGCCGTCACACACCCCGACATATCCCGCCCCCATCGCCATCACACACCCCGACATATCCCGCGCGCCCCTCGCCGTCACACACCCCGACATATCCCGCCCCCCCGCCGACACACACCCCGACATATCCCGCCCCCCTCACCGTCACACCCCGACATATCCCGCGCCCCCCTCACCATCACACAAACCGACATATCCCGGCCCCCTCGCCGTCACAAACTCCGACATATCCCACGCCCCCCTCACCGACACACACCCCGACATATCCCGCGTCCACCTCACCGTCACACACCCCGACATATCCCGCACCCCCCTCGCCGTCACACACCCCGACATATCCCACCCCCATCGCCGTCACACACCCCGACATATCCCGCGCCCCCCTCGCCGTCACACACCCCAACATATCCCGCGCCCCCCTCGCCGTCACACACCCCGACATATCCCGCACCCCTCCCTTGCCATCACACACACATATCCCGCCCCCCCCGCCGACACACACCCCGACATATCCCGCCCCCCTCACCGTCACACCCCGACATATCCCGCGCCCCCCTCGCCGTCACACCCCGACATATCCCGCGCCCTCCTCGCCGTCACACCCCGACATATCCCGCGCCCACCTCGCCGTCACACCCCGACATATCCCGCGCCCACCTCGCCGTCACACCCCGACATATCCCGCGCCCCCCTCGCCGTCACACCCCGACATATCCCGCGCCCCCCTCGCCGTCACACACCCCGACATATCCCGCGCCCCCCTCGCCGTCACACACCCCGACATATCCCGCGCCCCCCTCGCCGTCACACACCCCGACATATCCCGCACCCCCCCCTTGCCATCACACACACATATCCCGCCCCCCCCGCCGACACACACCCCGACATATCCCGCCCCCCTCACCATCACACCCCGACATATCCCGCGCCCCCCTCGCCGTCACACCCCGACATATCCCGCGCCCCCCTCGCCGTCACACCCCGACATATCCCGCGCCCACCTCGCCATCACACCCCGACATATCCCGCGCCCACCTCGCCGTCACACCCCGACATATCCCGCGCCCCCCTCGCCGTCACACCCCGACATATCCCGCGCCCCCCTCGCCGTCACACACCCCAACATATCCCGCGCCCCCCTCGCCGTCACACACCCCGACATATCCCGCACCCCCCCCTTGCCATCACACACACATATCCCGCCCCCCCCGCCGACACACACCCCGACATATCCCGCCCCCCTCACCGTCACACCCCGACATATCCCGCGCCCCCCTCGCCGTCACACCCCGACATATCCCGCGCCCCCCTCGCTGTCACACCCCGACATATCCCGCGCCCACCTCGCCGTCACACCCCGACATATCCCGCGCCCACCTCGCCGTCACACCCCGACATATCCCGCGCCCCCCTCGCCGTCACACCCCGACATATCCCGCGCCCCCCTCGCCGTCACACACCCCAACATATCCCGCGCCCCCCTCGCCGTCACACACCCCGACATATCCCGCACCCCCCCTTGCCATCACACACACATATCCCGCCCCCCCCGCCGACACACACCCCGACATATCCCGCCCCCCTCACCGTCACACCCCGACATATCCCGCGCCCCCCTCGCCGTCACACCCCGACATATCCCGCGCCCTCCTCGCCGTCACACCCCGACATATCCCGCGCCCACCTCGCCGTCACACCCCGACATATCCCGCGCCCACCTCGCCGTCACACCCCGACATATCCCGCGCCCCCCTCGCCGTCACACCCCGACATATCCCGCGCCCCCCTCGCCGTCACACACTCCGACATATCCCGCGCCCCCCTCGCCGTCACACACCCCAACATATCCCGCGCCCCCCTCGCCGTCACACACCCCGACATATCCCGCACCCCCCCCTTGCCATCACACACACATATCCCGCCCCCCCCTTTGCCATCACACACCCCGACATATCCTGCCCCCATCGCCGTCACACCCCGACATGTGTCGCCACCATCGCGTCACACCCCGACATATCCCGCCCACCCCTTCGCCGTCACACACCCCAACATATCCCGCCCCCCGCTTCGCCGTCACACACCCCGACATATCCCGCCCCCCCCTTTGCCATCACACACCCCGACATATCCTGCCCCCATCGCCGTCACACCCCGACATGTGTCGCCACCATCGCGTCACACCCCGACATATCCCGCCCCCCCCTTCGCCGTCACACACCCCGACATATCCTGCCCCCATCGCCGTCACACCCCGACATGTGTCGCCACCATCGCGTCACACCCCGACATATCCCGCCCCCCCCTTCGCCGTCACCCACCCGGACATATCCTGCCCCCATCGCCGTCACACCCCGACATGTGTCGCCACCATCGCGTCACACCCCGACATATCCCGCCCCCCCCCCCGCCGACACACACCCCGACATATCCCGCACCCCCCTTCGCCATCACACACCCTGACATATCCTGCCCCCATCGCCGTCACACCCCGACATATCCCGCCTCCATCGCCGTCACACCCCGACATATCCCGCCGCCCTCGCCGTCACACCCCGACATATCCTGCCACACCCCCCGCCGTCACACACCCCGACATATCCTGCCACACCCCCCGCCGTCACACACCCCGACATATCCCGCCACCATCGCCGTCACACCCCCCGACATATCCCGCCACCATCGCCGTCACACCCCGACATATCCCGCCCCCATCGCCGTCACACACCCCGACATATCCCGCCCCCCCCCATCACCATCACACACCCAGACATATCCCATGCCCCCCTCACTGTAACACACCCCGACCTATCCCGCACCCCTTGCCGTCACACCCCGACATATCCCGCACCCCCCTTGCCGTCACATATCCCGCCCCACTCGCCGTTACACACCCCAACATATCCCACCCCCCCGCCATCACACCCCCCGACATAAGCCCCCCCCCTCGCCGTCACACACCCCGACATATCCCACCCCCCCCCCGCCGACACACACCCCAACATATCCCGCGTCCACCTCACCGTCACACACCCCGACATATCCCGCACCCCCCTCACCGACACACACCCCGACATATCCCGCGTCCACCTCACCGTCACACACCCCGACATATCCCGCACCCCCCTCGCCGTCACACACCCCGACATATCCCACCCCCATCGCCGTCACACACCCCGACATATCCCGCGCCCCCTCGCCGTCACAAACTCCGACATATCCCACGCCCCCCTCACCGACACACACCCCGACATATCCCGCGTCCACCTCACCGTCACACACCCCGACATATCCCGCACCCCCCTCGCCGTCACACACCCCGACATATCCCACCCCCATCGCCGTCACACACCCCGACATATCCCGCGCCCCCCTCGCCGTCACACACCCCAACATATCCCGCGCCCCCCTCGCCGTCACACACCCCGACATATCCCGCACCCCTCCCTTGCCATCACACACACATATCCCGCCCCCCCCGCCGACACACACCCCGACATATCCCGCCCCCCTCACCGTCACACCCCGACATATCCCGCGCCCCCCTCGCCGTCACACCCCGACATATCCCGCGCCCACCTCGCCGTCACACCCCGACATATCCCGCGCCCACCTCGCCGTCACACCCCGACATATCCCGCGCCCCCCTCGCCGTCACACCCCGACATATCCCGCGCCCCCCTCGCCGTCACACACCCCGACATATCCCGCGCCCCCCTCGCCGTCACACACCCCGACATATCCCGCGCCCCCCTCGCCGTCACACACCCCGACATATCCCGCACCCCCCCTTGCCATCACACACACATATCCCGCCCCCCCCGCCGACACACACCCCGACATATCCCGCCCCCCTCACCATCACACCCCGACATATCCCGCGCCCCCCTCGCCGTCACACCCCGACATATCCCGCGCCCTCCTCGCCGTCACACCCCGACATATCCCGCGCCCACCTCGCCGTCACACCCCGACATATCCCGCGCCCACCTCGCCGTCACACCCCGACATATCCCGCGCCCCCCTCGCCGTCACACCCCCGACATATCCCGCGCCCCCCTCGCCGTCACACACCCCGACATATCCCGCGCCCCCCTCGCCGTCACACACCCCAACATATCCCGCGCCCCCCTCGCCGTCACACACCCCGACATATCCCGCACCCCCCCCTTGCCATCACACACACATATCCCGCCCCCCCCTTTGCCATCACACACCCCGACATATCCTGCCCCCATCGCCGTCACACCCCGACATGTGTCGCCACCATCGCGTCACACCCCGACATATCCCGCCCACCCCTTCGCCGTCACACACCCCAACATATCCCGCCCCCCGCTTCGCCGTCACACACCCCGACATATCCCGCCCCCCCCTTTGCCATCACACACCCCGACATATCCTGCCCCCATCGCCGTCACACCCCGACATGTGTCGCCACCATCGCGTCACACCCCGACATATCCCGCCCCCCCCTTCGCCGTCACACACCCCGACATATCCTGCCCCCATCGCCGTCACACCCCGACATGTGTCGCCACCATCGCGTCACACCCCGACATATCCCGCGCCCCCCTCGCCGTCACACACCCCGACATATCCCGTGCCCCCCTCGCCGTCACACACCCCGACATATCCCACCCCAATCGCCGTCACACACCCCGACATATCCCGTGCCCCCTCGCCGTCACACACCCTGACATATCCCACCCCAATCGCCGTCACACACCCCGACATATCCCGCCCCCCCCATCGCCATCACACACCCCGACATATCCCGCCCCCCCCATCGCCATCACACACCCCGACATATCCCGCCCCCCCCATCGCCATCACACACCCCGACATATCCCATGCCCACCTCACTGTAACACACCCCGACCTATCCCGCACCCCTTGCCGTCACACCCCGACATATCCCGCACCCCCCTTGCCGTCACATATCTCGCCCCACTCGCCGTCACACACCCCAATATATCCCACCCCCCCGCCATCACACCCCCCGACATAAGCCCCCCCCTCGCCATCACACACCCCGATATATCCCGCACCCCCCTCGCCGTCACACACCCCGACATATCCCGCCCCCATCGCCATCACACACCCCGACATATCCCGCGCGCCCCTCGCCGTCACACACCCCGACATATCCCGCCCCCCCGCCGACACACACCCCGACATATCCCGCCCCCCTCACCGTCACACCCCGACATATCCCGCGCCCCCCTCACCATCACACAAACCGACATATCCCGGCCCCCTCGCCGTCACAAACTCCGACATATCCCACGCCCCCCTCACCGACACACACCCCGACATATCCCGCGTCCACCTCACCGTCACACACCCCGACATATCCCGCACCCCCCTCGCCGTCACACACCCCGACATATCCCACCCCCATCGCCGTCACACACCCCGACATATCCCGCGCCCCCCTCGCCGTCACACACCCCAACATATCCCGCGCCCCCCTCGCCGTCACACACCCCGACATATCCCGCACCCCTCCCTTGCCATCACACACACATATCCCGCCCCCCCCGCCGACACACACCCCGACATATCCCGCCCCCCTCACCGTCACACCCCGACATATCCCGCGCCCCCCTCGCCGTCACACCCCGACATATCCCGCGCCCTCCTCGCCGTCACACCCCGACATATCCCGCGCCCACCTCGCCGTCACACCCCGACATATCCCGCGCCCACCTCGCCGTCACACCCCGACATATCCCGCGCCCCCCTCGCCGTCACACCCCGACATATCCCGCGCCCCCCTCGCCGTCACACACCCCGACATATCCCGCGCCCCCCTCGCCGTCACACACCCCGACATATCCCGCGCCCCCCTCGCCGTCACACACCCCGACATATCCCGCACCCCCCCCTTGCCATCACACACACATATCCCGCCCCCCCCGCCGACACACACCCCGACATATCCCGCCCCCCTCACCATCACACCCCGACATATCCCGCGCCCCCCTCGCCGTCACACCCCGACATATCCCGCGCCCCCCTCGCCGTCACACCCCGACATATCCCGCGCCCACCTCGCCATCACACCCCGACATATCCCGCGCCCACCTCGCCGTCACACCCCGACATATCCCGCGCCCCCCTCGCCGTCACACCCCGACATATCCCGCGCCCCCCTCGCCGTCACACACCCCAACATATCCCGCGCCCCCCTCGCCGTCACACACCCCGACATATCCCGCACCCCCCCCTTGCCATCACACACACATATCCCGCCCCCCCCGCCGACACACACCCCGACATATCCCGCCCCCCTCACCGTCACACCCCGACATATCCCGCGCCCCCCTCGCCGTCACACCCCGACATATCCCGCGCCCCCCTCGCTGTCACACCCCGACATATCCCGCGCCCACCTCGCCGTCACACCCCGACATATCCCGCGCCCACCTCGCCGTCACACCCCGACATATCCCGCGCCCCCCTCGCCGTCACACCCCGACATATCCCGCGCCCCCCTCGCCGTCACACACCCCAACATATCCCGCGCCCCCCTCGCCGTCACACACCCCGACATATCCCGCACCCCCCCTTGCCATCACACACACATATCCCGCCCCCCCCGCCGACACACACCCCGACATATCCCGCCCCCCTCACCGTCACACCCCGACATATCCCGCGCCCCCCTCGCCGTCACACCCCGACATATCCCGCGCCCTCCTCGCCGTCACACCCCGACATATCCCGCGCCCACCTCGCCGTCACACCCCGACATATCCCGCGCCCACCTCGCCGTCACACCCCGACATATCCCGCGCCCCCCTCGCCGTCACACCCCGACATATCCCGCGCCCCCCTCGCCGTCACACACTCCGACATATCCCGCGCCCCCCTCGCCGTCACACACCCCAACATATCCCGCGCCCCCCTCGCCGTCACACACCCCGACATATCCCGCACCCCCCCCTTGCCATCACACACACATATCCCGCCCCCCCCTTTGCCATCACACACCCCGACATATCCTGCCCCCATCGCCGTCACACCCCGACATGTGTCGCCACCATCGCGTCACACCCCGACATATCCCGCCCACCCCTTCGCCGTCACACACCCCAACATATCCCGCCCCCCGCTTCGCCGTCACACACCCCGACATATCCCGCCCCCCCCTTTGCCATCACACACCCCGACATATCCTGCCCCCATCGCCGTCACACCCCGACATGTGTCGCCACCATCGCGTCACACCCCGACATATCCCGCCCCCCCCTTCGCCGTCACACACCCCGACATATCCTGCCCCCATCGCCGTCACACCCCGACATGTGTCGCCACCATCGCGTCACACCCCGACATATCCCGCCCCCCCCCTTCGCCGTCACCCACCCGGACATATCCTGCCCCCATCGCCGTCACACCCCGACATGTGTCGCCACCATCGCGTCACACCCCCGACATATCCCGCCCCCCCCCCCCGCCGACACACACCCCGACATATCCCGCACCCCCCTTCGCCATCACACACCCTGACATATCCTGCCCCCATCGCCGTCACACCCCGACATATCCCGCCTCCATCGCCGTCACACCCCGACATATCCCGCCGCCCTCGCCGTCACACCCCGACATATCCTGCCACACCCCCCGCCGTCACACACCCCGACATATCCTGCCACACCCCCCGCCGTCACACACCCCGACATATCCCGCCACCATCGCCGTCACACCCCCCCGACATATCCCGCCACCATCGCCGTCACACCCCGACATATCCCGCCCCCATCGCCGTCACACACCCCGACATATCCCGCCCCCCCCATCACCATCACACACCCAGACATATCCCATGCCCCCCTCACTGTAACACACCCCGACCTATCCCGCACCCCTTGCCGTCACACCCCGACATATCCCGCACCCCCCTTGCCGTCACATATCCCGCCCCACTCGCCGTTACACACCCCAACATATCCCACCCCCCCGCCATCACACCCCCCGACATAAGCCCCCCCCCTCGCCGTCACACACCCCGACATATCCCACCCCCCCCCCGCCGACACACACCCCAACATATCCCGTGCCCCCCTCACCGTCACACCCTGACATATCCCGCCCCCCCCCTCGCCGTCACACACCCCGACATATCCCGCCCCCACCCTTCGCCATCACACACCCCAACATATCCTGCCCCCATCGCCGTCACACCCCGACATATCCCGCCCCCGCTTCGCCATCACACACCCCGACATATCCTGCCCCCATCGCCGTCACACCCCGACATGTCCCGCCCCCCTTGCCGTCACACACCCCGACATATCCCACAACCCCTCGCCGTCACACACCCCGACATATCCCGCCCCCCCCTCGCCGTCACACACCCCGACATATCCCGCGCCCCCCTCGCCGTCACACACCCCGACATATCCCGCCCCCCTCGCCGTCACACACCCCGATATACCCCGCACCCCTCACTGTAACACACCGTTACACCCCGCACCCCTCACTGTAACACACCGATATACCCCGCCCCCCTCACCGTCATACACCCCAATATACCCCGCACCCCTGACTGTAACACACCGATATACCCCACACCCCTCACTGTAACACACCGATATACCCCACACCCCTCACTGTAACACACCAATATACCCCACACCCCTCACTGTAACACACCGATACACCCCACACCCCTCACTGTCACACACCGATACACCCCACACCCCTCACTGTAACACACCGATACACCGCGCACCCCTCACTGTAACACACCGATACACCCCGCACCCCTCACTGTCACACACCGATATAATCCCGCACCCCTCACTGTCACACACCGATATAATCCCGCACCCCTCACTGTAACACACCGATACACCCCGCTGCGATCGTTCTCTTACCCTGATTTTTCCACTCCTCATGGCTGGGCCTCCAACGATCATTCCCAGAATGTAAAGGTCCATATCATACTCACAGCCTCCGCGTACACTGAACCCGAATCCTGTCGCACTACGTTCCAGATCCACTGTATAGAACTCAGCTTCCTTTCATAAGGCATAGATGGGGAGAAAGAAAGAAACAAGAGAGATAGAAGAACAGAGAGAAGGAATGCGAGAGGGAGAGAGAGTGAGAAAGAAAGAAAAAGAGGCAGAGATGGGAAGAATGTGAAAAGCCAAGACAATGAGGGTGTGAGAGAGAGAGAGAGAGAGAGAGAGAGACACACAAAGAAGGTGACAGAGATACACAAAGAGAAAGGGGAGAGTGATAGAGATGGAGGGAGTTTAGAAGACAGATACAGGGAGAGAGAGCGGGAGGGAGAGAGAGAAAGTGAGAGTGGGGGAGGGTGAGGAAAGGTGAGACAGGGAGAGGGAGAGAACGAGAAAGATGGAGGGTAGCAAGTGGTGGGGGTGGAGAGGATGAGAGAGAGAGAGACAGTCGGGGGGGGAACGAGTGGGCTGTCATTGTCGAGCAGTTCCAACCCCATCTCCCATCTCCTGCTGTCTTCCCTGCCCCTACCCCTCACACCATCTCCACTCGCCCCTTCCTCCCTCCATCGTCTCTCCCCCACGCCCCCTCCCCTGCCTCCATCTCTCCCCATTGTCCTCCCACCATTTCCTGGTGTTGCTCGTGTCCCTGACACTGTCTCCGCTCAAGCCCCTCCGTCTCCCTGCCCCCTCCGTCTCCCCTTGTTGCTCTCACACCATCAGTTCATTTCCCTCTCTCTGTGTCTCCTCTCGACTTCTTCTGCCCCTATTCCCCACTGCCCTCTCCGTCCCCCTCAGTACACCTCCTCCCCACTACCTTCCACCCCGGTCCCTCACTCCCCACCCAGCCCCCTATTCTCCGAACGCCAGTCGCCGCGATCTTCTCCCGAGTCGGCGCGGTACCTTCGACTCCTCGTGATTGGCTCGGGTGGGCCGGGGATCGTCGCTTTGTGGACCACCACCAGACGGAGGGGACAGCCTCACACCATCAGGCCGAAGGTCGCACACGTTATGTCGGGAGCTGGGAACGGACAGAGGGGTTAAGGATGTGGTTGTTGAAAACTCACGCTTCCTGACTGCGCACCCCACCCCCGAAATCTGACCATCCTGGGTAAACATTGGCACTTCACGCAGGGGACAATGGTTAGCACACGGGAAACTTCTCCCGTCTTCCTCAAACATCTCAAATCAAACCTGTTCACACTATGCCGGGAGTAAGGCAGGGTGCTCCGGTGCTGTACACTCCTCACCGGGAGTAACGTGGGCCTCCCCCCCCAGTGCTGTACACTCCTCACTGGGAGTAACGTGGGCCCCCCCTGTGCTGAACGGCCCTCACCGGGAGTAACGTGGGCCCCCCCTGTGCTGTATGGTCCTCACCGGGAGTAACGTGGGGCCCCTCGACACCGTACGGACCTCACCGGGAGTAACGTGGGGCCCCCCAGTGCTGTACGCTCCTCACCGGGAGTAACGTGGGCCCCCCCTGTGCTGTATGGTCCTCACCGGGAGTAACGTGGGGCCCCTCGACACCGTACGGACCTCACCGGGAGTAACGTGGGGCCCCCCGGTGCTGTACGCTCCTCACCGGGAGTAACGTGGGCCCCCCGTGCTGTATGGTCCTCACCGGGAGTAACGTGGGGCCCCTCGACACCGTACGGACCTCACTGGGAGTAACGTGGGGCCCCGCAGTGCTGTACGCTCCTCACCGGGAGTAATATGGGCCCCCCGGTGCTGTACGCTCTTCACCGGGAGTAACGTACGGGCCACCGGTGCTATATGCTCCTCACCAGGAGTAACGTGGGGCCCCTCGACACCATACACTCCTCACCGGGAGTAATAATGGGCCCCCCGGTGTTGTACACTCCTCACTGGGAGTAACGTGGGGCCCCCCGGTGCTGTACCCTCCTCACCGGGAGTAACATGGGGCCTCTCGACATGCTGGCAGGGTATACTGGCGGTAGTAGCAGTTTAACCTGAGGATCACCAGGCCTCCGGCGAGGCGAGATGTTCAGAAAAAGAGGGAGGTGACAGAGATAGGGAGGGGGTGTAGGGGGCTGGAGAGGGTGACAGAGATAGGGAGAGGGTGTGGGGGGGTGGAGGGGGTGACAGAGATAGGGAGGGGGTGTAGGGGGCTGGAGGGGGTGACAGAGATAGGGAGGGGGTGTAGGGGCTGGAGGGGGTGACAGAGATAGGGAGGGGGTGTAGGGTGCTGGAGGGGGTGACAGAGATAGGGAGGGTGTGTGTGGGGGGGGAGATGGGGGAGGTGACAGGGATAGGGAGGGTGTTTAGGGGGTCGGTGGAGGTGACAGAGATAGAGTTGGGATGTAGGGGTATGGAGGGGGTGACAGAGATAGGGAGGGGGTGTAGGGGCTGGAGGGGGTGACACAGATAGGGAGGGTGTGTGTGGGGGGGGGAGATGGGGGAGGTGACAGGGATAGGGAGGGTGTTTAGGGGGTCGGTGGAGGTTACAGAGCTAGAGATGGGATGTAGGGGGCTGGAGGAGGTGACAGAGATAGGGAGGGAGTGTAGGGGCTGGAGGGGGTGACACAGATAGGGAGGGTGTGTGTGGGGGGGGGAGATGGGGGAGGTGACAGGGATAGGGAGGGTGTTTAGGGGGTCGGTGGAGGTGACAGAGATAGAGATGGGATGTAGGGGTATGGAGGGGGTGACAGAGATAGGGAGGGGGTGTAGGGGCTGGAGGGGGTGACACAGATAGGGAGGGTGTGTGTGGGGGGGGGGAGATGGGGGAGGTGACAGGGATAGGGAGGGTGTTTAGGGGGTCGGTGGAGGTTACAGAGCTAGAGATGGGATGTAGGGGGCTGGAGGAGGTGACAGAGATAGGGAGGGAGTTTATCAGGCCCATCGGTGAGGGTGGTGGTTAGTTTTGTGGATGAAGAAGGCCGGTTGCAAGAAGACATCCAATCTATTTGAACAGAGGAGACAAACAACGGTGGTGTAGGGGGTCAGAGATAATGACGAAGTATAAGCCAGCGGTCTGTTAGCGGCGGGGGAATTCACTCAGACTGGCTGAACGTAGTCACTCGGGAAGATTCATTGTGTGCTCTCTCTCTCTCTGTCATCCCAACTCTCTCACACTCCGTTCAATGAACTATTTCTTTGCTTTGCGACTAGCAGCTTAAAGTTTGTTCACACTGTTTGTTAAACACTACATCTTTGAAGTTTGCTCACGACCCTGATCCCACCCCAATCCTTAATGAGAGAATGGAACGAACAGAGGCCATCCATGAGAAACGATGAGTCTCTGTAACATTCCAGCAACTGGCACTGAGCCCCCCCCCCCCCCCTCATTTCTCAGGCACTGACTGGCACTGCTCTCCCCCCCCACCAGAGCCTGGCACTGCAGTCCCCCACCCCCAGCAGAGACTGGCACTGGGATGCCCACACACTCCCAAAGACAGGCACAGCAATTCCCCCCCTTCAGCAGGCACTGACTGGCACAGTCCCCCACTTCAGCAGAGACTGGCACTGCACTCCCCCCCCCCCACTTCAGCAGGTACTGTCTGGCACTGCACACCCCCCCCACCCCCTTCAGCAGGTACTGACTGGCACTGCACTCCCCCCCCCCCTTCAGCAGGTACTGACTGGCACTGCACTCCCCCCCCCCCTTCAGCAGGTACTGACTGGCACTGCACTCCCCCCCCCCTTCAGCAGGTACTGTCTGGCACTGCACTCCCCCCCCCCCCCCCTTCAGCAGGTACTGTCTGGCACTGCACTCACCCACCCCCCTTCAGCAGGTACTGTCTGGCACTGCACTCCCCCCCCCCCCCTTCAGCAGGTACTGACTGGCACTGCACTCCCCCCACCCCCTTCAGCAGTACTGTCTGGCAACTGCACTCCCCCCCCCCCCCCCCTTCAGCAGGTACTGTCTGGCACTGCACTCCCCCCCCCCCCTTCAGCAGGTACTGTCTGGCACTGCACTCCCCCCCCCCCCTTCAGCAGGTACTGACTGGCACTGCACTCCCCCCACCCCCCCGCCCCCACTTCAGCAGGTACTGACTGACACTGTACCCTTCAGTGGGGAAAGCTGGCAATGGTGTCCCCTTCAATAGTGACTGACTGGAGTTGTGCCCTCCCTTCATATCGGGGACAGACTGGCACGACACCACACCCCCCACCCACCATGGGGGACTGACTGGCACCGTGCCACTGCCTGCATTTCAGCAGTGCCCAGAGTGGCACTGTGCCCAGTGGGCATCAAGGTGACACTGTTCCCCTGCCCCCAACCCCTGCAGCATCCAGCAACTGGCACTGCATCCCCTCTCCCCACCACCCAGCAGGGACTGCCCAGTTTGCGCTAGGCACTGGGTTGTGTGAAAAAAAGTGACCATTATGTCAAGAGCCAGCTTGCCATTTTGCATATTGCGATGCCCCAAAGCTCCTCACAATCACTGTTGGCAAATGCTGTGCAGCAAACAGGGTTTTGGGGCTGGCGGGGTGGGGAGGCTAGAAAGGCCCATTCGGACCATCACGCTGATGCTAGCTATTAGAAAGACCTGTTCCCTCTGCTGTAGACTCCTCCACCCTGACCCTGCAGATTCTATCCCTCTTTGCGTAATTACCCGGTTCAGAATTGCTACTAACATCGACTCCTGGAACTGGGAACGGCTTCCCCTTATTTTCGGCCCAAACCCCTCAACTCTGCAAACCAGGAATCTCTCCACGTACCTTATCCTGGGAATGTCCCGTGGCTTTGAGAGACTCCGAGCCCTTCGGTCACCCTCACGGGTATCGTATTTGCTGGAGGTCCCTGTGGGAATCAGGAGTGAAGAGACGTCAGGTGGGAAGAGGGTATACACTACACAGAGAGTGTTAGAGGGAGCTTTACTCTGTACCTAACCCCTGTCCCTGGGAGTGTTTGATCGGTTGGGGGGGTGGGGGGGAGACAGTGCAGAGGGAGCTTTACTCTGTATCTAACTTCGCGTTGTCCCTGTCCCTGGGATTGTTTGAGGGAGGGGATGTCAAGGCAGATTCATGCTAAGTTTAAAAGATGTAGGGGGTGTTTTACTCAGTCTCTGACTCCGAACTGGGTTTGTGTCAGAAACAAGTGCTCTTCTCCTATTCATGGGAAAAGTGGGCAGAGAATGACAAAGTCCTCACGCCAACATTCCTGCGCTGGGTCTGCAGTTTAACCTCAGGGAAGCCTCAA
>NC_081402.1:1968038-2145849 GCF_030684315.1 Stegostoma tigrinum
GAGGGGGGGAGGAGGAAGGGGGTAGGAGGAAGGGGGTAGGGGGGGAGGGAGGAAGGGGGTAGGGGGGGAGGAGGAAGGGGGTAGGGGGGGAGGAGGAAGGGGGTAGGGGGGAGAAGGGGGTAGGAGGAAGGGGTAGGGGGGAGGAGAAGGGGGTAGGGGGGAGGAGGGGGGGAGGAGGAAGGGGGTAGGGGGGGAGGAGGGGGGGAGGAGGAAGGGGGTAGGGGGGAGGAGGGGGGGAGGAGGAAGGGGTAGGGGGGGAGGAGGGGGGGAGGAGGAAGGGGGTAGGGGGGGAGGAGGGGGGGAGGAGGAAGGGGGTAGGGGGGGAGGAGGGGGGGAGGAGGAAGGGGGTAGGGGGGGAGGAGGAAGGGGGTAGGGGGGAGGAGGGGGGGAGGAGGAAGGGGGTAGGGGGGGAGGAGGAAGGGGGGGAGGAGGAAGGGGGTAGGGGGGAGGGGGGAGGGGGGAGGGGGGTGAGGGGGGAGGGGGTAGGGGGGAGGGGGGAGGGGGTGGGGGGGGAGGGGGGGAGGGGGGAGGGGGGGAGGAGGAAGGGGGTAGGGGGGGAGGAGGAAGGGGTAGGGGGGGAGGAGGAAGGGGGTAGGGGGGAGGAGGGGGGAGGAGGAAGGGGGTAGGGGGGGAGGAGGAAGGGGGTAGGGGGGAGGAGGGGGGAGGAGGAAGGGGGTAGGGGGGGAGGAGGAAGGGGGTAGGGGGGGAGGAGGGGGGGAGGAGGAAGGGGGTAGGGGGGGAGAGGAAGGGGGTAGGGGGGGAGGAGGGGGGGAGGAGGAAGGGGGTAGGAGGAAGGGGGTAGGGGGGTAGGAGGAAGGGGGTAGGGGGGGAGGAGGAAGGGGGTAGGGGGGGAGGAGGAAGGGGGTAGGGGGGGAGGAGGGGGGGAGGAGGAAGGGGGTAGGGGGGGAGGAGGAAGGGGGTAGGAGGAAGGGGGTAGGGGGGGAGGAGGAAGGGGGTAGGGGGGGAGGAGGGGGGGAGGAGGAAGGGGGTAGGGGGGAGGAGGGGGGGAGGAGGAAGGGGGTAGGGGGGGAGGAGGGGGGGAGGAGGAAGGGGGTAGGGGGGGAGAGGAAGGGGGTAGGGGGGAGGAGGGGGGAGGAGGAAGGGGGTAGGGGGGGAGGAGGAAGGGGGTAGGGGGGGAGGAGGGGGGGAGGAGGAAGGGGGTAGGGGGGAGGAGGGGGGAGGAGGAAGGGGGTAGGGGGGAGGAGGAAGGGGTAGGGGGGAGGAGGGGGGGAGGAGGAAGGGGGTAGGGGGGGAGGGGGGGGGAGGAGGAAGGGGGTAGGGGGGGAGGAGGAAGGGGGGAGGGGGTAGGGAGGAGGGGGGGAGGAAGGGGGTAGGGGGGGGAGGAGGGGGGGAGGAGGAAGGGGGTAGGGGGGGGGAGGAGGAAGGGGGTAGGGGGGGAGGAGGAAGGGGGTAGGGGGGGAGGAGGGGGGGAGGAGGAAGGGGGTAGGGGGGGAGGAGGGGGGGAGGAGGAAGGGGGAAGGGGAAGGGGTAGGGGGGGAGGAGGAAGGGGGAAGGGGGTAGGGGGGGAGGAGGAAGGGGGTAGGGGGGGAGTGAGGAAGGGGGTAGGGGGGGAGGAGGGGGGGAGGAGGAAGGGGGTAGGTGGGAAGGGGTAGGGGGGGAGGAGGAAGGGGGTAGGGGGAAGGGGGTAGTGGGGAGGGGGTAGTGGGGGAGGGGGTAGGGGGGGGAGGAGGAAGGGGGTAGGGGGGGAGGAGGAAGGGGGTAGGGGGGGAGGAGGAAGGGGGGAGGGGGTAGGGGGAGGGGGGAGGAGGAAGGGGGTAGGGGGGAGGGGGGAGGAGGAAGGGGGTAGGGGGGAGGAGGGAGGGGGAGGAGGAAGGGGGTAGGGGGGGAGGAGGAAGGGGGTAGGGGGGAGGGGGAGGAGGAAGGGGGTAGGGGGGGAGGAGGGAGGGGAGGAGGAAGGGGGAGGGGGGAGGAGGGAGGGGTAGGGGGGGAGGAGGGAGGGGGTAGGGGGGGAGGAGGAAGGGGGTAGGGGCGGAGGAAGGGGGTAGGGGGCGGAGGAAGGGGGTAGGGGGGAGGAGGAAGGGGGTGGGGGGGAGGAGGAAGGGGGTGGGGGGGAGGAGGAAGGGGGTAGGGGGCGGAGGAAGGGGGTAGGGGCGGGGAAGGGGGTAGGGGGGTAGGAGGAAGGGGGTAGGGGGGGAGGAGGAAGGGGTAGGGGGGGAGGAGGAAGGGGGTAGGGGGAAGGGGGTAGGGGGGGAGGAGGAAGGGGGTAGGGGGGGAGGAGGAAGGGGGTAGGGGGGGAGGAGGGCGGGGGTAGGGGGGGCGGAGGAAGGGGGGAGGAGGAGGGCGGGGGTAGGGGGGCGGAGGAGGGCGGGGGTAGGGGGGCGGGGGTAGGGGGGCGGAGGATGGGCGGGGTAGGGGGGCGGAGGAAGGGGGGAGGAGGAGGGCGGGGGTAGGGGGGCGGAGGAAGGGGGGAGGAGGAGGGCGGGGGTAGGGGGGCGGAGGAAGGGGGGAGGAGGAGGGCGGGGGTAGGGGGGAGGAGGAGGGCGGGGGTAGGGGGGCGGAGGAAGGGGGGAGGAGGAGGGCGGGGGTTGGGGGGCGGAGGAAGGGGGGAGGAGGAGGGCGGAGGAAGGGGGAGGAGGAGGGCGGGGGTAGGGGGGCGGAGGAAGGGGGGAGGAGGAGGGCGGGGGTAGGGGGGCGGAGGAAGGGGGAGGAGGAGGGCGGGGGTAGGGGGCGGAGGAAGGGGGGAGGAGGAGGGCGGGGGTAGGGGGGCGGAGGAAGGGGGGAGGAGGAGGGCGGGGGTAGGGGGGCGGGGGTAGGGGGGCGGAGGAGGGCGGGGGTAGGGGGGCGGAGGAAGGGGGGAGGAGGAGGGCGGGGGTAGGGGGGCGGAGGAAGGGGGGAGGAGGAGGGCGGGGGTAGGGGGGCGGAGGAAGAGGGGGAGGGGCGGAGGAATGGGGGAGCAAGGCGGGAGGGGGCGGAGGAATGGGGGAGCAAGAGGAGGAGGACGGGGAGGTGAGGGGGTGGAGGTGGGGCCTGGGTGAGGTGGATTCTCAGTGTGGTAGCAAATTAAATAATGAGGGCTGAAGTAGTGAGGAGTGTGGACAGAATGAACTGCAAAGGGTGGACATCTCCACAGTCCCTCTCGTCAGCAAGTGAAGGATGTTGTTGTAATGTTGAGGGGATGAATAACTTCTCTCTTCCGGGTGCGGTGCTTAATTCAGCCCCTGTCTGGTGCCTACCTTGATTTACGGTTTTAGTTTACGATCTTCACACCTAGAGAAGGGAATGAGGCTGACCAAATGCCATTATTGTGTGCTAGTTATTGGTTTAGCTCGAACACAAAATGCACGGGAATCTCCTCCTTGGCACCTTTCAGCGTCCCCACCCAATCTTGTATCTCCTTGTCCAACTTCATGTTCGGTTTTATTGGCTAATGTGCTATCGTTGACTTGCCCCTCTGTTGTCCCTGTTTAGCTGCGCCGTGAAGCTAGGCTGCGGAGGGAGTATCTCTACCGTAAAGCACAGCAAGAGAAGCTGCACAGCATTGAGGAGAAGAAACAGAAACTAAAACATGTCCTTGAAGGTGAGATACGGTCATGTGCCAGTCTGTGGATTCAGAGCTTTACTCTGTATCTAACCCTGTGTGTGTTTGAAATGGTTTATAATCAACTTGTGCAGAGATGCTGTCAAGTGCTTCAGTGGTTCGCACTGCTGCCTCGCAATACCAGGAACCCAGGTTTCTCCAGTGACTATCTGTCTGGAGTTCAGCATGCATTTTTGTTGTGCGCTTTGCTTTCCCCCCTGCAGTCCGAAGACATGCAGGTTAAGGTGGATTGGCTGTGGGAAATGCAGGGTTACGAGGAAAAAGTGGATCTGCGTGGGATGCTCTTCAGACGACTGGTGTGGACTCTGGGCCAGGTGGCCTGCTCCCACACTGTGGCGATTGTATGTCACTGCACATCTCTGAGAGCTTGAACCCAGACCTCCTGCCTCCGAGGTTGGGACACTACCAGTGTACCTGGGAGCCTTTGACGTCTCCAAACAGCCTTTGTTCTGCTGTGCTGTGTACTTTCTGAATGCTGCTCTCATTTGCTTTGAAATCAACGAATTATTTCAGTTGGCTTAAAGTTTCTTGGAATGCTCCTTGGAGGGGCAGTGTGGACTTGTTGAGCCCTTGTTAGACATGGTGGTGGTGGAAGGGTGGGTAGAGTGGGAAACATTGCTGAAATTGCTATAGGTGTAGCTTAGTCATTCAGTGAATGCTCCCGCCTTGCAAAACAACTGTTAATTCCAATCAGATATCTGCGCAAACCAGCCTTGAATCAGGGCAGGCGGGGCTCGTTGGTGATGGTGGCCAGGTAAGCCACGGGCCCAAGCTAAAGTTCTGGATCACAGCCTCAAATTCCCACGACGGCAGCTGCGAAATTTCACATCGATTTTAGTAATTATGGAATTGACCACTCGTTTCACCAGCCGTAAGGTATCGAAGAGGGAAATAGGGCATTGTTCCTCCAGCTTGTGCTGTGCTGCAGTGGGACACTCTAGGAGGCACAAGATGCACATGTTCGATTGAGAGCAAGATGGTTAAGTGAAAAGCTGGAACTCGCTGCTTGAAAGGGCGGTAGAGGTAAAGAAAAACCTTTATGAAATTCAAGACATTTTTAGATGTGCCCTTGCGATGCCCAGCCATATAAGCTCATGTGCTGGGGAATGGAAGTAGTATCGAGCTTGTTTTTGAACAGTGCAGACTCGATGGGCTGCAGGGTCTATTTCTGTCTGTAGACTTCTGACTCTAAATGCCAGGCAGGCGAAAGGTCGGTGTCTTTCTTGCAGATACAACTGAGGCATTCTGCAAAGCAGTCACCCAGTCTAAGTTCAATCAATCAATATAAAGCAGGTCCTACGCTGAGCAGCAAAGTGCAGCTAAGTCGTTGCTTCAGTGCTTTGGGGCCTTGACAGTGAATGGACTAGTGATAAACCTCCTTGCGAATGCTTCAGGAGCTGCCATAGGCAAGTGAGGAAGTGTTAGGAGCAATGGAGGAGAGGACCGGGGAGCCACAGAGGGAACAGTCCCCGCGGAAAGCTGACTTACAGAGGTGGGGGGTTGGGCAATGGCCGAGGAAGATGATTCTTTGAAAGAGCGGGGTGGAACCTAAAGACGGAAGAAGGATTGCTGAACCCAAAATGTTAAATCTGCTTTATTCCCCAGACCTGCTGAGTCCAACCAACAATTTCTGTTGTTTCTGGTATCTGATATCTGGTATCCAACATCCACAGTTCCTCTGTACTTTTGTCGACTGTAGTTTTGTAGATTTGAAGTAGTTTTTGTCAGTACGGACTCATGGGCTAAAAGGCCTCTGATACAATGGAAGCTCGAGGGTTTCTCTCCGAGCAGTCCCTAGCCTTTCGCTCGAGGTTTATGGGTGAACTTAGTGTCAACAGTAGGTGACCAGGAAACTCCCTCTCCTGCCTCCTGCCACTGCCACAGAACAGACCCTTCAGTCCAACTCATCCAGAGTGACTAGATATCCTGAATTAATCTAGTCCCATTTGCCAGCATTTGGCCTGTATCCCTCTAAACCCTTCCTATTCACATACCCATCCAGATGCCCTTTAAATGTTGTAATTGTACCAGCCTCCACCACTTCCTCTGGCAGCTCGTTCCATACATGCACCACCCTCTGCATGAAGATGTTGCCCTTGTGGTCTCTCTTAAATCTTTTCCCTCTCACCTTAAACTGATGCCCCTCTAGATTTGGATTTCACAACCCCAGGGAAAAGACCTTGACTCTTCACCTTACCCATGCCCCTCATGATTTTACAAACCTCTATATGGTCTCCACTCAGCTTTTGTTGCTCCAGGGAAGAAAGCCCCAGCCTATTCAACTTCTCCCTGTAGCCCAAACACTCCAACCCTGGCCACATCCTTGCAATAATACTTTTCTGAACCCTATCAAGTTTAAGAACATCTTCCCTGTTGGAGGGAGACCAAAATTGAACACATTATTCCAAAAGTGGCCTCACCGACGTCCACCACAGGTGCAACATGGCTTCCCCCCTACTATACTCTGTATAGCGACCAATAGTTTCACCAGATTCTGCCTTCACTATCCTAACAACAATGGTTTAACAGAATAGTCAACTTGTCTGGCCAAGTTGTGAAATGACAAAACGTGGAATTAAAAGTCTTTATCAGTGACTATGAAACAATTGGTGCTTTTCAGAGGGAAAAGAAATCTGGTTCACTGATGTCCTTTAGAGAAGGAAACTGCCATCCTTGGCTGATCTGAACCTACACTGGTTGGGCCCCAGATGGAATACTGTGTGCAGTTCTGGTCACCACGCTGTCGGAAGGATGTGTGTGTTGGAGAGAGTGCAGAGGATGTTGCCTGGGTTGAAAAGCCTCAGTTATGAGGCGAAACTGGGTATGCTGGGTTTATTTTCGCTGGAACAGAATGTGTGTGTTTGGGGGTGGAGGGAAGGGTAGGGGTGCAGCCCTATAGAAATACACAAGGTTATACAGAAGAACAAATAATGAGAGCCCCCCCCACCCCAACCAAGGCAGATGCATCTAAGACCAGCGTACATAAGATTAAGGTGAGGACAGTGTGGTTTAGAGGAGATTTGATGGGAATCTTTTCTCACCCAGAGGTTGGTAGGTGTATGGAAATGTGTTGTAAGAAGGGGTGCTGGAGCCACGTACTCTAAACATTTAGTAAGCATCTGGATGAGTACATGAAGTGGTAAGGCATAGTAGAACACCAACTACAAGTTTAAAAGTGGTGGTTGGCAGAGATGACATATTGGGTCAAAGGGCTTGTTTCTACCCTGTATGGCTAGATGTCTCTCCAGGCCCACAATAATGTGGTCGCCACTTAACTGCCATCTGGGTAATTAAGGGCAAGCAATAAACGCTGATCCAGCCAACAGCATTCACGTCCTGTGAGTGAGTCTTTTTCAGAAAAGAGCAACGATTTGGATTTCTGTTTTAAAAATTCACCCACGGGGGTGTGGTTCAGCATGCATTGCCTGTCCCTAGTTGCCCCTCGAGAAGGTGATAGTGAGCCACCTTGTTGAGCTTCTGCAGCTCCCATGTCACCCCAAGCCCAGTGCTTTTTTGGGGAGCAACTTCCAGTATTTTGACCCAGAGACTGTGAAGGAATGGGTTATGTTTCCAAGTCAGGATGACCAGTTGCTTGGAAGGAACTTGCAAAGGCTGGTGTTCCCACGTATTTATGGCCCTTTTCCTTCTAGCCATAGAACGGTATGGCACAGGAACAGGTTCTTTGGCCCACAATGTTGTGCCGAGCATGATTGCTAAATTAAACATCCGTTCTGCCCACTGTTGGTCCACAGCCCTCGTTCCTTGCAAATTCATGTACTTAACTAAAAGCCTCTTCATACCCTTACTGTATCTTGCTCCTCCACCACCCAGATACGTACCACTCTCTGTACATAAAGAAAAACAACTTGCCCCTTTTCACCTTAAATTCATGCCCCCTAGTGTTAGACACTTCAAGTCTAGGGATAAGAGACTCTGACTGTTGACCCAATTTATGCATCTCGCAATTTTATAGACTATCAAGTCTCCCCTCAACCTCTGCTGCTCCCAACAAAGCAACCTTAGTTTTTCTAGCCTCTCCTTATCACTCATATATTGTTCAGAGTAAGGAGAACAGGCCTTTCCTGCAGGCAGCTAGTGATCTGGATGGGTTTTAAGTGTCTGATTTTAGTCTCTACAGTCTCTGGTGAAACTGGCTTTAAGTTAGGATTATGAATGTTTCAATGGATGTTCCGTCTGCAGCTATAAGTGGGATTCGAACCCACGTATTATCTTGGACCGCTCCATCACTAGAGCGATGAAAGTACCACGGCCGCACGCTCTCTAGATAAAGAGGCGGCTAGCCAAGTTAGCTGGACACGCGTGCACACACACGTGTTCCATTGACTTGGGCAGGCGCCCTGCGGATACAATCCCAACCCGAGACATTAACCTTCCTGCTCCTCTGCTGCCTGGCCTGCTGTGCTCCTCCAGCTCCTCGCTGTGTTATCTCTGACTCCAGCATCGGCAGTTCTTGCTATCTCCGTGGAATCCTGTGCGTAGTTTCCTGCGTTGCAGCGACGACATTAACTATTCTCCTTTCTCTCCCCGCAGAGAACCGGCTGATCCCCACAGAGCTGCGACGGGAGGCACTGGATCTGCAGAAGGTCCTGGAGTACGATGATGAGGGGGGCGAAGGTGAGGGCGTGCTGTTAAACCTGCACGAGGGGAATGGGGGCGTGGGAGCAGGCAGAACAGAGCTGATTAGCGCCACGGGTAGGGCAGGGAGCTTTGGGCATTGTGGGATCGAAGAACCGGGCGAGTTCTTGGGGTTGGGAGGGGCGGGGGGGGTGGCGGAGCAGTGACCAGGTTATTTCAGTGCACGAAGTGTGGGGATAGAGAGTGCAGTCAAGAATGGAACAAATGTAGACCTGTTGATGACTTTTGAAATTCAAGTGCTTTAGGCTCAGTACGGCAGTCAATGTCAGAGTGGAATCGATGTACAGTTGTAAGTAGTGCTTAGGTGGAAGAAGTCAGAGCCAGACGGGGGGGGAAGCTTGGTTTGGGGGGTGGGGGACGCGGTGCTGGTGCGGTTCACTGTAAGCTGCTGTTACCTTGCTCACTTGTGATTCATTGCAGGAGTGAGCAGTCACATAGATGACGAATACAAGTGGGCCGGAGTGGAAGATCCAAAGGTCATGGTCACAACATCCCGGGATCCCAGCTCCAAGCTCAAGCAGTTTGCCAAGGTGAGAGTGGGATTCTGCTTTCCGCGGGTCGCTTGGCATCCCGGGCTGGCGCCCAGTCGGCCTCCGATCAGCTCTGCTGCTGGGAGGGGTGGCAGGTCTGGGCTCTTGCCCCCTGTTGTGTCTCATTCCCTGAAACTCTCCGTCCTTCTGTTTCAGGAAGTTAAGCTGATTTTCCCAAACGCCCAGCGCATGAACCGAGGGAAGCACGACATTGACGCGCTCATGAGAGCGTGCAAGGCCAGCGGAGTGACCGACCTGATCGTTGTGCATGAACACCGAGGAGTACCAGGTCAGATATCGTGGGGTTCATGTGCAAAGCCTCGAGCAACACAGCCAGTCACGCTGGGGGTGGATGCAGAGGGTCATTGGACTCCAACCAGCACAAATAATGAACAAAAGCATAAGTTTCTGGAAAAGCTCAGCAGGTCTGGCAGCATCTGTGAAGGGAAATCGAGAGCGAACCTTTCGGCTCCTCGGAACTGGACCCAAAATGTTAACTGACTTTTCTTCAGCGATGCTCCCAGATTTGCTGGGCTTTTAGGTCGAGGATTGGTTGATGAGTAGAAAGCAAAGAGTGCGGGTAAGATGGGTGTTTTTCTGGTTGGCGGTCAAATGGCTAGTGGAGTGCCTCAGGAATCAGTGATGGGACCGCAATTGTTTACAATTGACATTGATGATTTGGAGTTGGAGACTAAGTGTGGTGTGTCAAAATTTGCAGATGACATTAAGATGAGTGGTAGAGCAAAGTGTGCTGAAGACTATCTATATCCCACTGCAGACTTTCAGTGTCCGAGTGAGTGGGCAAAAGTCTAGCAGCTGGAGTACAATGTTAATAAGTGTGAGGTCATCCATTTTGGTAGGACTAACAGCAAAATGGACCATGTTTTAAACGGTAAAAAATTGCTACACGCTGCTGTGCACAGGGACTTGGGTGTTCTTATGTCTGAATCGCTAAACGTAGGTGCAACAGCTAACTAAAAAGTCTAATGGAATTTTGTCTGTCATTGCTAGAGGGATGGAGTTTAAACACAGGGAGGCTATGCTGCAGCTGTATCGGGTCCTGGTGAGGGACCTGGCGTACTGTGTGCAGTTTTGGTCTCTTTACTTGAGAAGGGAAATACTAGCACTGGAGGGGGTGCAGAGGAGATTCACTTGGTTGATTCCAGAGTTGAGAGGGTTGGATTGTGAAGCGAGACTGAGTAGCCTGGGATTATTCTCACTGGAATTCAGAAGAATGAGGGGCGATCTTATAGAATCATAAGATTATGAAGGGAATAGATAAGGTGGAAGCAGGGATGTTGTTTCCACTAGCAGGTGAAACTAGCAGTAGGAGGTATAGCCTCAAAATAAAGGGAAGCAGATTGAGGACTGATGTCAGGAGGAACTTGCTCACCCAAAGGGTTGTGAATCCGTGGAATTCCCTGCCTGTTGAAGCTACCTCGCTGAATGTGTTTAAGGCAAAGCTAGATAAATTTTTGAACAGTAAAGGAATTAAGGGTTATGGTGAGTGGGCGGGTAAGTGGAGCTGAGTCTCAAGAAGATCATTCATGATCTTATTGAATGGTGGGGCAGGCTCGAGGGCCCAGATGGCCTACTCCTGCTCCTAGTTCTTACGTTCTTTTCCAGCAAATTCTGCTTTTTTTAACTGATATAAGGCATCAGCAGTTC
The DNA here is from genome assembly GCF_030684315.1 of Stegostoma tigrinum. Lineage (NCBI taxonomy): Eukaryota > Metazoa > Chordata > Chondrichthyes > Orectolobiformes > Stegostomatidae > Stegostoma > Stegostoma tigrinum. Next base: position 1,978,452 of record NC_081402.1, read on the forward strand.
TTTCGGCATTTATCTTAAAATAATCTCAGGATTAAAGAGAGCATGGGTGGCTCAGTAGCTAGCACTGCTCTCTCACAGCGCCAGGGACCCAGATTCAATTCCACCATCTGGCGACTATCTGTGTAGAGTTTGCACGTTCTCCCTTTGTCTGCATAGGTTTCCTCCCACAGTCCAAAGATGTGCAGGTTATGGTGGATTGGCCGTGCTAAAAGGTGTGGAGAGGGTGGGTGAGTGGGTCGGCGTGGGATGTTCTTCGGATGACCTTATTGAGGCGTATGAAATCATGAGGGGCGGAGATAGGATGAATTCATATAGTCTTTTTCCCAGGGATGGGGAGTTGAAAACTGGAGGGTGTAGGTTTAAGAAAAAAGGCAAGATTTTAAGAAGGACCTGAGACACAACTTCTGAGAGCGATGTTGCTGGCAGCCCATTCCATATAGACGGTGGTTGAGGCAGGCACAATATCAACATTCCAAGCATGGATAGGTACGTGGATGAGAAGGGTTTAGAGTGATATGGACCAAGTGTGGGAAATTGGAACTAGCTGAGTGGCCAGTATGGAGCAGTTTGGGCCGAAGGGCTTGTTTCCACGCTGTGAAGCTGTGGTTGGTGTAGACCCGATGGGCAAAATGGCCTGGATCTGCAACGTAAGGATTCTGTGATAAAATAATTAATGTCAGTAGATGAAAAATACTTATCATAAAACTTGGGAGTACAAACTGAAAAATCCCTAAGGATCATCGATCCGCAGAACCCCCTGGTGGAGTGGCGTCCTGTGCAACAAAAACACCTGGGGAGAAATCCATGCAGACTCTGGGAGGACATACAGACTCAGCAGAACAGTCACCTAAGGCTGGAATCGAGCCCAGGCCCCTCACTATGAGGCAGCAGTGCTAGCCACCGAGCTGTCCTGTAACCGGTAGTTGTAAAAAGAAACAGCAGCAGAGTCTTTCACCTCACTAGCTGTAACCTTTTGGATACGGGAACAGTCCCAGTGGATTGGAAGTTTGCAGATATGACAGTGCAGTCGTGAAACTGGGAGTGGCTAGCCAATGGGCCTAACATCCACCATGATGAAGATGCTGGGATTTATTACGAAGGAAATCTTAAGAATGCCATCGCGAAATGTGGCATGATTTGAACCATTTGGGGCAATCTCTTCAGCGAATTAATTCGCTGCTTGGTTTCAAGGAAGCAACTCTTTGAGGGTAGATAGAGGGGAATCAATATTGTCCTTTTCCATTAGATAAAATGCTACACAGACCAAATACAAGCTGCAGTTGGGTTTGAAAATAAAAAAAAATTGGCTAACCTGCTCTCTCTCTTTCCTCCCTCGCCGCCGCCCTCCTTTCCGTTCTTCACCCAGATGGCCTCATCGTGTGCCACTTACCATTCGGCCCCACTGCGTACTTCACCCTCTCCAACGTAGTGATGCGCCATGACATCCCAAAGATCGGCACCATGTCCGAGGCCTACCCGCACCTCATCTTCCACAACCTGAACTCGAAGCTCGGCCTGAGGGTAGGTACGGCGTGGCGGGGTTAAGCCCCCTAGCGCCCCTTCGCGTCTCCACGCTCTCCTTACTCATGCCTGCTTTCAGGTGGGAGAAAAACATCCGAGTGCACCAGCTTTTGTTTATCTGAAGTAGAGCACAAATGCGTCTCGCTCTCTAATCTGACCCATGGAGCTGGCCGTGGGCGCAAGCGCGCCAGCACGTCCGGTCCAAGCCAGCTTTCTGCAAGGACAGCCCAGCCTGGCCCACTTTCCTCCAGCAGCCCTGGAAATTTTTTTCTTTCTCCTTTCAAATTGAGTTGCTTTTTTTTTGTGTGGAAGTAGTAGTAGCAAAGAGGATTGTTAAAGGCAGAGCGATGCACTTGATCTGTGTGGACTTCAGGAAGGCGATCGAGGTTCTGCGTGGTTAGCCAGGTTCGATCACGTGGAATACAGGGAGAACTAGCCATCTGGATATAGAACGGGCTCGAAGGTAGAGGATGGCGGTGCAGGGTTGCCTTTCATCATGTACAAAAATGGTGCGAATGTGAACATTGGAGGTACGGTTAGTAAGTTTGCAGATGGCACCAAAACTGGTTGTGTAGTGGACAGTGTTAGAAAAAAGTTACCTCCGGAGTACAATGGGACCTTGATCATATGTGCCAAGGAGTGGCAGATGGAGTTTAATTTAGACAGATGGTGAGGTGCTACATTTTCAGAAAGATACATCAGGGCAGGACCTGTCTACGTAATGGTAAGGTCCTGTGGAGTGTTGCTGAGCAAAGAGACCTTAGAGTGCAGTGTCATATTTCCTTGAAGGTGGAGTCACAGTTAGACAGGGTGGTGAAGGAGGTGTTTGGTATGCTTGCCTTTATTGGTCAGAGTATTGGGTAGAGGCATTGAGAGGTCATCTGGCTATACAGGACATTGATGAGGCTGCTTTTGGAATACTGCATTCAGTTCTGGTCTCCCTGCTGTAGGAAGGATGTTGTGAAACTTGAAAGGGGTCAGAAAAGACCTTAAGAGTTGCAGGTTGACAGGACAGTGAAGGCAGAATCTGGTACACTTACCTTTTATTGGTCAGCGCATTGAACATAGGGAGGTCACATTGTGGCTATACAGGACATTCGTTAGGCCACTTTTGCAGTACTGCGTTCAAGTTTCTCCAGGATCCTGTGTATTCCATAGTGACCAATCTTTTATTAATAAACAGAGAGACAATGTTAAAAATAGAGGTGATGTCAAACTTGTAAAAGACACTGGTTCAGCCTCAGCTGGAGGATTGTATCCAGTTCCGGGTGCCGTATTCTCGGGAAGACGTGAAGGCCCTGGAGAGCGTGTTGGAAAGATTGAGTGAATCGTTTTGAGGTGGAACGATTCGAGAACGCAAAAGAAGCACGAGTATGCAGAGTGAGGCTCACACAGACCCGGGGGTCTAATTTTACTTCCAATGTTTGGGGTTGGGATTGTTGAAGTTAAAGCTGATGGATACAGCTCTCTCCCTGCTGCTGCTGCTGCAGCAAAAGCTTGAGTTCTCTCTGCTGGATTAAGCCGTTTTGTGTTCCTTCTCCTGGACTGGAGGAGATAGCAAGTGAGGGAAATCTGTTTTGGTGAACCTGCCTTTGCCATGGATGTGTTTATGGGATACTGCTATATTGGAACAGTTTTGAGTAACAGTTAAATAGCATTCTTTAAAGTATTTCAATAGAGTTAAAGTTATGCTGACACTTTTTGTTTGCATTTTAACTGTGTTGCAGGAATAAAGAATGTTTTGCTTAAAGTCTAGTAGTTTGACCAATCAAATTACGTCTAGAACATAGCCTAATACTGAGTCGTGGAGCTGTACAACATGGAAACAGACTCCGCAGTCCAGCTTGTCCATGCTGACCAGATATCCTAAATTAATCTAGTTCTATTTCCCAGCACTTAGCCCATATCCCTTAACCCTTCTTATTCATGTACCTATCCAGATGCCTTTTTTAAATGTTGTAATTGTATCAGCCACCTCCACTTCCTCTGGTGGCTCATTCCATTCACGCACCACCCTCTGTGTGAAAAAGTTGCTCCATCGGTCCCTTTGAAATCTTTTTCTCCAACCCCCCCCCCCCCCCCCCATCTTAAATGTATGCCCCTCAGTTCTGGACGACTCCACTCTGTGGAAAGACCTTGGCTATTCAGCCTAACCATGTCCCTCATGATTTTTATAAACGCGCTCTACGGAAAGTAGCCTCAGCCTCTCGCTATAGCTCAAACCCTCCAACCCTGACAACATGCTTATAAATCTTTTCTGAACCCTTTCAAGATTCACGAAAAGCTTCCTACAGCATGGAGACCCGAACTGAACACAGTATTGCAAAAGCGGTCCAATGAATGTCCTGTATAGCCACAACGTGACCTCTCATTTATCTACATTAAACTGCATCTGCCACTCCTCAGCCCGTTGGCCCATCTGATCAAGGTGCTCAGTTCAGCTGTTCTCGGCTAATCTTGGCTGTCCACTGCACCTCCAATTTTGGTGTCATCTGCAAACTTACAAACAATACCTTCTGTATTCACATTCCAGATAACTTAAATAGATGGTGAAAAGCAGCGGACCCAGTACCGATCCTTGTAGCACACCTCTGGTCGCAGGGCTGTAGTCTGAAAAGCAGCCCTCCACCACCAGCACCACCACCCACAGTGTGTCTCCTACCTTCGAGCCAGTTCTGTATCCAAATGGCTAGTTCTCCCTGTGTTCCATGTGATCTAACCTTGCTAAGCATTCGACATTGTGGAACCTTTTTGAATGCCTTACTTGTGTTCATATGGATCACGTCCACTGCTCTGCCTTCTTCAATCCTCTTTGTTACTCAAAAGACTCAGTTCAGTTATTGAGACATGATTTGCAACACACAAAGCCATGCTGAAGATCCTCAATCAGTCCTTGCCTTTCCGAATCAGTTAATCCTGTCCCTCAGGATCCCCTCCAACAGCTTGCCCACCACTGATGTCAGGCTTCTCCCTTGTATCAACAAGATAAAAGTTAGGCCCAAATTCAGCAAATCAGATTTTCCTCATGTGCTTTCTCCGTCCTAACCCAGGAGAAAGGATTACCGAAAGAACCGATCCAACAACGGTAACTGTTTGCAGCAGCAGAGAGAGCACTGTATCTATCAGCTTCAAGAAGCCCCAACCGAAAGCAAAACTAAAACCCTGGATCTGAGAGCCTGACTCCGTGCACTCATGCTTCTTTTGCGCAATTTTTAAAACAACACTCAGGCTGTTTACCTACTGTGTCTGGCAACACCCCTCTGCAAGAGATAGCAGAGAGCAAATGTCTATTAAAGGCTTAGTACCATCACACACAGCATCAACTGAGGTGTGTGTTGTCAAGTGGATTCCTGCTGATGACTGCCTTGTTTTACCACAGGTAACCAGTATCCTGAAGTATTTATTCCCGGTCCCTAAAGGAGAAAGCAAAAGAGTAATCACATTCGCCAACCAGGATGACTTCATCTCTTTCAGGTACGTTTTGGGAGGGGGTCAACAGCTGTGATTTGATTTGGGTTATTACTATCACATGTACCTAGGTACAGTGAGAAGTTTTGTTTTTGCGTGCAGTACAGGCAGCTCGTACCCCACCAAGTGCATCAGAGGGGTAATAGAACAGAGCAAGGAATACATTGTTGCGCTGTGGAGAAGGCGCACAAAGAGCGAGATCACCGTTAAATTTAAAATTTGAGAGGTCTTTTCAGCTGTCTAATAACAGTGAGAAGGAAGCTGTTCTTGAAATAGTTGTTCGCAGATTTTGTCAGGTGTCCAGGAAGGATTTCTCTATCAATATGTAGGTAGGCTGACTAGAGGGGAGGCCGTATTGGATGTGACGCTTGGCATCGAACCAGGCCAGGTGTCAGATCTCTCGATGGGAGAGCATTTCGGTGATCACAGCTCCCTGACCTTTATTATTGCCATGGAGAGGAATAGGAGCAGACGATATGGGAAAGTATTTAATTGGGGGAGGGGGGGTAGTACAACGCTATTAGGCAGGAACTGTGGAGTGGAGAAACACAACAGAAATGTGGAGGTTGTTTAGGGAGCACTTGCTACAAAGTGCGTAGGTTTGTCCCACTGAAGCTGGAAGGGAAGGTAAGGTGAAGGAACCTCGGATGAGAAGACATGTGGAACATCTAGTCAAGAGGAAGCTTGCTTAAGGTTGAGGAAGCAAGGATCGGACAGAGCTCTAGAGGGTTACAAGGTATTCAGGAAGGAACTGAAGATTGAACCTGAGAGCTAGAATGGGGCATGAAAAAGCCTTGGCGGGTAGGACCAAGGGAAACCCCAAGGCATTCTATACTTAGGAGGAACAAGAGGCTAGCCAAAGTGAACATAGGGCCAATCTGGGATAGTGGAGGGAACTTGTGCCTGGAGTCGGAGGAGGTAGGGGAGGTCAGTAATGAATACTTTTGCTTTTTAGTATTCACCAGTGAGAGGGACCTTATAGTTTGTGAGAAAGCATGATACGGGCTGACATGCTCAAACAGATTGATGTTCGGAAGGAGGATGTGCTAGAAATTTTGAAAAAGATAAGGATATGTAAGTCCCCTGGGCCAGATGGGTATACCCAAAGTTATTATGGGAAGCGAGGGAAGAGATTTGGCGAAGATATTTGCATTCTCACTCGCCACTGGAGTAGTACCAGATGATTGGAGGATGGCAAATGTTATTCCCTTATTCAAGAAAGGGAATAGGGATAATCCTAGGAACTACAGGCCCCTCAGCCTGTCTTCTGTGGTGGCCAAATTATTGCAGAAGATTCTGAGAGACAGTATTCATGATTATTTGGCAGAGTATAGTTGATTAGAAATAGCATGGCTTTGAGAGGGACAAGACATGTCTCACAAGCCTTATTGAATCCTTTGAGGATGTGGTGTATATGGATTTTAGCAAGGCATTTGATAAGGTTCCCCAAGGTAGACTCATTCAGAAAGTAAGGACATATGGGATTCAGGGAAATTTGGCTGTCTGGATACCAGGCTGGCTGCTCAATAGAAGACAGAGGGTGGTAGTAGATAGAAAGTATTCAACCTGGAGCTCAGTGACCAGCTGTTTTCTGCAGGGACCTCTGCTCTTTGCAATCTTTATAAGTGACTTGGTTGAGGAAGCGGAAGGGTGGGTTAGTAAGTTTGCTGAGGACATGAAGGTTGATGGAGTTGTGGGTGGTGGGGAGAGCTGTTGTAGCTCGTAACGGGATGCAGAGCTGGACAAAGAAGTGGCAGATGGAATTCAACCCGGAAAACTGTGAAGTGATTCATTTTGAAAGGCCAAATCTGAATGCAGAATACAGGGTTAATAGTAGCACTCTTGGCAGTATGGAGGAACAGAGGGAATTTATGTCCTCGGCCATAGATCACCAAGTTGATAGGGCTGTAAAGAAGGCGTGTGGTGTGTTGGCTTTGATTGGCTAGGGATTGAGTTTAAGAGCCATGAGGTTATGCTGCAGCTCTATAAAACCCTGGTTAGACCACACTTGGAATATTGTGTTCTGTACTAGTTGTAGGATGGAGTTGGAAGCTTCAGAGAGAGTGTAGAGGAGATTTACCAGGATGCTGCCTGGACTGGAGGGCAGGCCTTATGAGGAAAGGGTTGAGGGAGTTAGGGCTTTCTTCTTTTGGATTGAAGAAGGATGAGAGGTGACTTGGTGGAGGTGGACAGGATGATGAGAGGCATAGATAGAGTGGATAGTCGGAGACGTTTTCCCAGGGCGGAAATGGCTATTACAAGGGGGCATAATTTTAAGGTGATTGAAGGATGGTTTCGGGGAGATGTCAGAGGTAGGTTCTTCACAGAGTGGTGAGAATGTGGAATTTGCTGCAGGCGGTGGTAATAGAGTCAGATGCATTAGGGACATTTAAGTGACTCTTTGATAGGCACATGGATGGTAGTAAAATGAATGGTATGCAGGGTGGCTTGATCTTGGTGTAGGTTAACAGATAGGCACAACATGGTGGGCTGAAGGGACAGTGCTGTACTGTTCTATGTGTAGATGGAGTAATTGGATGGAAGCTTGGCTTGTGTCATGGACGGGGCTGTAGAGTTTTAGGGCTCTGCACGGAGCAGTTGCCATAATCAAGCCATGATGTATTCGGACAGAATCTGTGGTACATGGTTCATCTGTAAAAACTGGGAAGCGATACACAGAGTTTCCTTAGCCCTCCTGAGGAGGTAGGGGTGTTACTGTGTGAACATGGCATCGTGAGTGGTGACGGCAATTTCCTTGAATCTCCACATCTTCAGCCTGTGCTGTTAACGAATAGTCGAGTAATACCCGTGTGCGTTACTGTGTTTTGTCTGCTTCCCTGTGTTTGAGCACGTCTTGCTAAGTCCTAAGCACAAGCTTGAGGGTGTATGTCTCTCTTTTTCGCCATGTTTTTCTGCTTTTGGTATCCTGCTGCTCTCCCGGGGTGGGTGGGGATTATCCGCTTTTCACGTGGACTGTTGGATTATCTGAAGAGTTGCAAATGGTAACAAACACTGCGCGACAGTAGGGTAATTATTCACAGAGCCCTGAAGTTGGCAGAGCATGTGAATAGGACGGCTAAGGAGATGTATGGGACTCTTGCTTTCATCAGTCGTGACACAAAGTTTAAGAACAAGGAGGTAATGTCGGAGTTGTTCAGAGCGTTGGTCAGGCTACCGATGGGAGTGTACTATGTGCAGTTCTGGTCACCTCACCAACGGAAGGATGTAGTAGCACTAGAGGAGGACGTTTCCTGGGATGGAGAAATTGAAGTAGGAGGAGAGACTGGATAGACTTGGGTTGCTTTCTTTAGAGCAGAGAAGACTGACAGGGGGCATAGTTGAGGTGTATAAGATTGAAGGGTACGGTCAGGCCGAACAGCGAGGAGCTGTTCCCCTTTTGTTGAGGGGTTAACCGTGAGTGGGCATTGCAAGGGGTGGGAGATTCACAGGGGGTTTGGGAAACAAACTTTTTCATTCGGTCCCTGAAACTGGTAGCTGGGATTCCAAAAAACTCACGGTCCATATTTTAACTTGTTGCAACAGGGCGTAGTATTCGCAGTTCTCTGGCCACCCCTGTGACTTGAGAATGGGCCTTTGCAATTTCCGTCCTTAGTTTCTCAGTGTCCCTGCAGCAAACCCACGCCATCCTATTCTATCGGTTGTGATGGGGCCAGGGCAGTCCTCAGCTTCCACTGCCTTGATCTCTACCTGTCAATTTGTTCCTCTTTAAGATAGACTCGTGGAATCCCTACAGTCTAGATAGAGGCCATTGGACCTGTGAAGTCTGCACTGAACCTCTGAAGAGCAGCCTGCTCAGACCCAAGCTTTCCCTGCTTGTGGCATGTTCACCCCAGTTAATCCACCCTTCCCTGCAAGGATGTACAAACTGCACGCAGGGACGGTGGAATTGAACCCAGGGCTTAGAGCCATACAGCACAGAAACAGATGCTTCAGTGCAACCCATCCATCCTGGCCAAGCCTCCCGAAACTAGATAAGTGTGGAGCTGGAGAGTGCAGTAACATCTCCTTTCTTAACCCTGAAAGATCAGCCCCTTACTCTGAGACTCTCACCCCAACAGGTTCTTCCTCTACATTATCTCTACCCCTCATAGCTTTGAATACCTCGGTCACCCCATCAGCTTTGTCTGTTTGAAGGAAAACAGCTCCATTCTCTCCACTCACACCTCGTAAATACAGTTCTGCAGTGCTGGCAACATTCTAGTCAAAGGTGAGCAGGTTAGGGTGGATTGGTCGTGCTGAATTGCCCCATAGTGCCCAGGGTTGTGCAGGCTGGGTGGATTACCTGTGGGAAATGCAAGGATGAGGTAGTGGGGTAGGTCTAGGTAGGACACTTCAGAGGGACAGTGTGGACTTGAAGGGCCAAATGGCCTGCTTCAATGCTGTGGGGTTGCTATAAATCTTCTCCAGCCTCTATCCAGAGCAATTACACCCTTCCTGTAATATAGTGACTACAAATACATGCAGTATTCTAACTGTGGCCTCAGTGTCTTGTACGCTTTCATTATCTCACTAATGCGGTATTCTATACCTCTGCCAATGAAGGAAAGCAATCAAACCAATCCTGGTGACGTTCTTGTAAATCTTTTCTGATTCAAGTTTAACATTTTTACAATAACAGGGAGACTAGAATTGAACACAGTTTCCAAAAAGTGGCCTCACCAATGTCAAATACAGCCACAAAATGGCATCCCAATTTCTATACTCAATGCACTGAGCAATGAAGGCAAGCATGCCTAATGCCACCTTCACCAGCCTGTCTACCTGCAGCTCCACTTGCAAGGAACTACACATCTGCACCCCGAGGCCTCTGTTTCGCAACACTCCCCAGGGCCCCACCATTAACTGTACAAGTCTTCCTCTGATTTTGACCACCGCACACTCTGCTTATGCTTATAATTCCAACTGCAAGTTCAGGTTTCCACGTGATGTTCCTTACAACCACAGCTTTGTCAGATGATTACACACCGCTTGGTCATTCGTTTTAACAACCAGCCCCTCTCTTTGGAATCCCTCCCTGAATGGGGACAGTTATCAGGCAGCAACATCTATTGGATCTGAGCCCTGCCAGCACCAAAAATAACAATCTCGTGTACAGTGTGAATCTCTTGAGCTGCTAGTGACCTATTCTATTGGTGCGTGACTCCTTGTTTCATTTCCAAGTTTAAAAGCGCCAAAACCTTCCACTAAATTCACAACAACCAATTTTCCCACAATAGCCTGCCATTTCTGTCCTCACAAGTGGAAGAGCAAGACTATTGAAAACATCTCTGTGTTGAGAGCATGTGTGTGTCTGGACGCTGAAAGGCAGTGCTTAACCAATTTCTGAAACTTGTCCATGACTAACTACCCTTTAACCTTGTTGAGCCTGCTCCACTATTTAATGTTTATGGTTTATTGCACACCTCAGCACCCAGCCATTCCCATAACGCTCATCATTGGCTTCCTTTAAGTTCAGTAAGTCCTTGCTGAAGGACTGGCTATGCAGCCCATTTGCGAAGTCTACGATCCACAGACAGTTCCAGGCTATCGGGCTCTAGGGATTTGACAGATTCCACTCCCTTGAATTTCTTGAACGCTTCCTCTGCTCTGATCCTAATTACCTTGGGGCCCCTCCATCTCGAGAGCCTCTAGGTTTCCCTGTCTCTTTGGGCTATAACTCACCTTCACCAAATACAAAAACAACACTTCTGTTTGCCTCTGCCATTAGTGGTTTCTCTGAAGTTCTCATGCACAGCGACCCAGGAGATTCCTCAGTTGGCCTCAGTACCATTGAGGCAACTGGCACATCAGGCAGGAATGTTGTTGCACCATCTGCTGGAAGCCCTGTATCAGCTGAGGGCAGAGTCAGGCTGTCTCCCACATTCCCTCCCACCCACCCACCCACGACCCCCCCAACCCCGTGGCCGAATGAATCTCTCATGGCTTTGGTCATTAATTGTCTGCATCTTTCCCGTGTATGAGAGGTGCAGCTGGTATTTGTCAGACTCTTTAACAGGGTGTTGGGGGTGGGCCGCAATACAGCGTAACATTTTTCATTGTCTGCTTCCTAGGCATCATGTCTACAGGAAGGTCGATCACAAAAATGTCGAGCTGACGGAAGTGGGCCCCAGGTTCGAGATGAAACGTGAGTGTCCCCTCCGTGTGACCAGCCTCTAACGGTACGGGCTACTGGAGTTCCGCACCCACCCCTCTTGCTTTCGACAACAGTCTGTGGCATTACGCGTAGCAATATCCTTGGGAGGGGGGGGACCAGAAACCGAACTGGACCCAGCCGCGTCAATACAGTGGCTGCAAGAGCAGGTCAAAGGCTGGGAGTTTCTGTGCAGAGTAACTCCCCTCCTGACTCCCCAAAGCCTATGTGGCGTTGACAAGTTACTGTACTCTCCACTTGCCTGGCTGAGTGCGCCTTCAACAACACGCGAGAAGACTGACACCGTTCGGGACCCCGCTTCGTGGAAATCGTAGAGTCCCTACCGAGTGAAAGTAGGCTATTCAGCCCACTGAGTGCACACCGACCCTCCGAAGAGCATCCCACCCAGCCCAGACCGTTTACCCTATCCCCATAACTCTGCACGTCCCATGGCTAACCCACCTAGCCAGCATATCTCTGGAAACTATGGGCAATTTAGTATGGCCAGTCCACCTGACCTCCCAATCTTTTGACTGTGTGTTGGTGGGGGGGAGCGAGGAAGGGGGAAGCGCAGAGCTTCTTGGAAGAAGCCCAGGTTCATAGGGTAATTAAGAAGGCTTATGGGGCACTTGTCTTTATCAGTCGAGGTGTAGATTATAGGAGCAGGGAGGTTATGTTGGAACTGTAGAGCACATTGGTTAGCTCACAGGCAGAGTACTGTGTGCAGTTCCAGTCAGCACACTATAGGAAGGATGTGATTGCACTGGAGGGGATGCAGAGGAGATTTGCCAGGACGTTGCCTGGAATGGAGCATCTCAGCTATGAAGAGAGGCTGGGGTTGTTCTTGTTTGGAGCAGAGACATTGAGGGACCAACCCGTTGCAAGACTGTAAAATGATTAAAAACAGGGACAGGTTGGGTAGAAAGCACCTGTTTCACCTTGGCCACACCTTTTATGGGGCATAACGTCAAGCAAAAGGCAAGTGGTTTAGAGGGGCTTTGAGGAAAAGACAGTGGTGGGGGTCCGAATGCTCTGCCCGGTAGAGTAGTTGAGGCAGAAAAAAATCTGTCCCATTTTCAAATCAAAAGTTATTTGGAAAACACTTCAAGGCTAGAGCAAGGAAAATGGGAATAGTGCGGCTTTAATGTATTTCTAATGGGCCGAAGGGCCTCTTGGGCACTGTGCAGTGCTATGATTGGGCGATTGTTTAAGCAAGAGGACCCTTCGGCCCCTGGGGCCTGCTGTGCTATTTGGAGAGATCGTGGCTGATCCAGCTGTGGTCTGAATTCTGTGTTCTCCCTAGGAGCCTGGTTGTGTGTCAGCCCCACCTGCCTTCCTTGGCTGCCTCCTTGCTCCAAAAAAACCTAAGTCAGCGTTCTCTGAGTTTAAAAGACCGGGCCTGTACCGCTTACTGGGCAAGAAAGCATTTCTGAAGAAGGGTCTCGGCCCGAAACGTCAGCTTTCCTGCTCCTCCGCTGCTGGGCCTATTGTGTTCATCCATCTCCACACTCTTGTTATCTCAGATTCTCCAGCATCTGCAGTTCCTACTATCTCTGGAGGCGATGGCCTAGTGGTATTATTGCTGGCCTGTTAATCCAGAGACCCACATAATATCTCGGGGACCCGGGTTTGAATCCCACCATGGCAGATGGTGGAATGATGAAATACCTGGATTTAGGAATCTAATGATGATTGTGAATCCATTGTCGGGAAAAACCCATCTGTTTCACTAATGCCCTTTAGGGAAGGAAACTGCCATCCTTACCTGGTCTGGCTGATATGTGACTTCAAACCCACAGCAATCCGGTTGACTCTTAAACTGCCCCTGGGCAATTAGGGACGGGTAATAAATGCTGCCTGGCCAGCAACGCCCTCATCCTATAAATGAATAAATAAAGAAGAAATAAAAAGGTCTGGGGGAGCGAGAAACAGTTATTTCCTTTGCTTTTCTCTACTGGTGCTGCCAGACCTATTGAATTTCTCCAGCACTTTGTTTTGATTTCTGATCCCCAGCGTCCACGGTGTTTTCGCTTCGATAGCGGCACGTTTGGGCTGAACAGCCTTGCCTACGGTGGAACCAGGAACAGAATTAGGCCAATTGGCCTATCTAGTCTGCTTCGCCAGTCGATCATGGCGGGTGTGTTTCTCGACTCCCCCACACCCCCCCCCCCCCCCACCTTCACCTTTGACCCCCTTCCTAATCGTGAACCTATCTAGTGTCATAGCGTGCACGGAAATAGGCCATTCTGCCCCTCCAAAGGAAAACCCAGCTCCCAAACCTATCCCTGTAATACTGCGTTGATCAGTTTTACAATGCCGCTGAATTGTAACTTGCCGGCCCACCCTAACCTGCGCACCTTTGCAGGAGGAAACCCCCACAGTCGCAGGGAGAATGAGCAAACTCCACACAGACCAGGTCACCTGAGGCTGGAATTGAACCCAGGACCCTGGTGGCGAGAGGCAGCAGTGCTAATCACTGAGCCGCCCTATCCACCTCTGCCTTAAATGCACTCAAAAACTTCGCAGCCCTCTGTGGCCGTGGGTTCCCCAAATTCACCACCTTCCGGCTGAAGAAATTCCCCCTCGTCTCAATTGTAAAGGAGCATCTGCCCCTTTACTCTTGAGTCTGTCCTCGCGTCTCCCACCAATGGAAACCTCTTATCCACGTTCGCTGTGTGCAGGCCTCTAGGCTTGGGAACGTAATGAGTTTATTTTTCTGCATTATTTCCACTGGTGAGAGAACTCAACAGTACAGCACGGGACCGGGCCCTTCAGCCCTCCGAGCCTGTGCTGTCACGTTTCGCCCCTCACTCTAAAACAGTGGTCACTTACAGGATCCATATCCCTCTATCCCCTTCCTGTTCGATCATTCATCCATCCAGGTGCTTCTTGAATGCTGCTGGGATAACAAGGTGTAGAGTGGGATGAACACAGCAGGCCCAGCAGCATCAGAGGAGCAGGAAAGCTGACGTTTCAGGCCTAGACCCTTCATCAGAAAATACTGCTGTTGTGTCTGCTCCCACCATCTTCCTCTGGCAGCATGTTCCAGCCTCCTGCCACCGTTTGTGTGAAACACATGCCTCGCACATTTAAACATCTCCCCTCACACCTGGAACTTGTGTCCCCTAATAATTGATCCCCTCCACCCTGGAAAAAAGCATCATACTTTCCATTCACTGTCTTTTCAACTTCTATCGGTGCCACCTGTCAACCTCCTGCATTCCAGTGAAAACAAACCCAATCTGTCCAACCCTGTTTGGTAGCTAAAATCCACCCCCCATTACCAGGCAACATCCTGGTAAATCTGCTCTGTACTCTCTGCAAAGCATCCACATCCTTCTGGTAGTGTGGTGACCAGAACTGTACTCAGTGTTCAAGGCGTGGCCTCACAAAAGTTTGATAATGCTGCAGCATAACCTGTCTGTCCTTGTACTCAGTGTCCCCTACAATGAAGGTAAGCATGACGTGGGCCATTCTATCTACCTGCTTTGCCACCTTCAATGATCTGTGGATCTGCACACCCAGCCTCTGCATATCAATACACGGAAGGTTTCTGCCATTCACTGTACAATTCCCACCTCTACTCCACTTACCAAAATTGCATCGCCTCACATTTCTCCAGATTAATCCCATCTGCCACTTCTCTGCTCATGTCTCTGACTGGTTTATATCCTGCTGTATCCTCGCTATCCGCAACTCCATCAATCTTTGTATCCTCTGCAGACTTACTGATTAGACCTGCTACCTTTTTCCTCCACACTGCTTGGAGTCATCGTAGTGAGCCCTTTCTACCCCCTGCCTCAGCCCCTGTGACATGAACTGTGCAAGACCAGTAACTCTGCTCTCTCTCTGTGTCTCTCTTTCCTGACCCCTGTGGCAGTGTATCAGATTAAGCTGGGAACTCTGGAAAACGAGCAGGTCTCCGACACGGAATGGCGTTGGCACCCATACACCAACACCGCCAAGAAGAGGAGGTACCTGAGCATAGAGTCGGACGTCGCTTCCCGTCCAGTGAGTTAGCGCACACGGAAAGAGAGAGAGACGCAGTCACTGTGCCTTGGGGATTTGATTGAACTTGCAAAACCGCGACAACTCTACCTGAATAAACCAGCCAACTGGGCAGGGGCGTAGGGAATTGCCCTGCATCCAGAACCGCAACTGGCCGTAGAATTCAAACAGATCGAAAATCCAACAGCAGGCTCCCACTTTGTAACTCGTCGCTGTCATTTTCATGCCTGCCTCTGTTTGACAGAGCAGTTGAGTTCAGACAGCATCACTTCCCTCTCCTGTTTCTTGGCTCCCTGCGCACTGTCACGCTGCCCGCTACACCTGACATCCGTTGCCTCGGTCCCAAGCCGCCCTCGTACCCAGCGAGTGCATGCTTGGCCTTCCTGACAGGGTCCAGGCTGCCGTTGTCTCCTGGGGACAGATCTGACCTTTTTGGCCAGACTCTGAACTCAGACACTGGGCTGATGGCGGGGCAGAAAGGGGCTGCGACGAGGGGGAAACCAGCCCGCAACTGTCGCGGCTCCTGGGCCTGGGGAGCTGGCTGTGAGCATTCCCTCTTGAGTTTTAACTGAGATGGCATCAGCGGTGCTGCAGAAACTCAGCGGGTCTGGCTGTGTCGCTGGCGAGAGAAACCGGGTTAACTTTTGCCGTCCGGTGCAGCAACGCTTCAGAACTGCGGAAAGTCTTCAAGGTGAGCGTAACCCAGTAGGGAAGGCGCTAGTTGAGTTGAGCTCTCTGATCAAAGCCAAATAGCGTGGGGCATTGGATCAGAAACAAACGCGCAGTGCTGGAGCAGCTCGTCCGTTTCTCTGTCTCTTCTTCCCCCCCGCCACCCCGAGTTTCTGCAGCATTTTATGTCTCTGTTGATAGATTTTACTCAGCTGTTGGCAGACTCGTGTTTACTGTTGTGTGTTTAGTGGTGAAATGGTACATTAGATCTTCCCGTGTCTCGTAACTAAACATTCTCTTGGAGTCCTGTAGTTTGCTTGTGCATTTTTATCTGGAGTGCAGGGTAACATAACAAGACTCTCAAAGCAAAGGGGCCTGCTCTAAGCCAACCAGAACCTTCCTCAACGTGAAGCCCCTCCTGAAGGTGCTGTTGAAGACCACAGCACTGGCTGTGTCGGGATTAGACGTCCCTCAGCCACGTGTTCATTTGTACGTGGGCTAAAGTATTGCATGGCAGCGATTGCGAGGACTGAGCGCGCTCCCCTGCCGATCCCCATCCACCTGCGTATCGTTTCTGTCTGGAATGTAAGAGCTGAAGCCAGTTTCTGGCCAGTGCTGCCTCCTTGTGGTGGAGTTGGCCCTGCCCCGCCTCCCCCTCACCATGGCATTTTTGGATGGCTGTGCAGAATAAATGGTTGGGTCTCCACGTTGTTGTGGAGGTTGGAGGAAGGAGCTCAGATAAGACAAGGGTGGCACATTTCCTTCCCTCAAGGACATCAGTGGGCTTTTCTGACAACTGACTATCCCTATGGTCACCATCGCGGAGGGTGGAAAGCTTGGAGGCGTTCCTGCCACATCCTTTTTTCTCCTTTTTCTATCCCTGCAACTGAAGTGCCTCATGCTTGGAAGGATTCTCGTAAACCTCTTCTCCTCCTCTCTCTGGTGCAGTCAAGCCTTTTCTATCGCTCTCGCACCTCCACATGGCACGCCACCCTGTTTCCTCCCTGCCACTGCACCCTCTGGCTTGTTTACAGAAGCTGACACTGCTGTGTGTTTTGTAAATGGCCAGCTCCCCTTTACCAGGCACACAACCCCTAGTTATCTCTGCTCCTACCCATCCCTGAATTTTATACAGGAATCGTAGGATCCCTGAGGTGCGGGGTGCTCCAAAGAGCATCCCAGCCCATCTCTGACCCCGCATTTTAGCACCCCAGCCCCGCACACCCTTGGACCGTGGGAGGGAACCCACGCAGACACTGGAAAATTGTGCAAACTCTCTCACAGTCGCCCGAGGGTGGAATCGAACCTGGGTCCCTAGCACTTTGATGCCATATTTCTTTTTGTTTGTGGTGTCAGAAGGCCAGTAGCAGCCATTCAGCCCATCTGAAGCCTTTGGTAATCTTGTTATAGTAAATGCCTGCCTGCTGATTAACTCCTGCTTTTGTCTCTGGTCTCCTCATGAGCCTTGAGCTGGCTGTAGACGGCTGATTGGAATCAAAACCCTCAGGTTCCCAGATGTTTGCAGCTTAAAGCGAGGCCATTTGACCCATTATGTCTGCACTAACTTCTCCGAAATGACAGGATCCCTGTCTGAGGTAGAGGCTGAATGTTAGCAATGGCCCCAGTTACAGGTGTGGGCCGTAGAGGACACCTAATGTTCGTAGAGTCCCTACAGTGTGGGAACAGGCCCTTCGGCCCAGCAAGTCCACCCTGGCTCTTAGAGCATCCCATCTCCCCCCCCCCCCACCACCCCCTTTACCTACCTAACCTAGAAATCCCTGAACACTACAGGCCAATTTAGCACAGCCAATCCACCGAGCCCACGCATGTTTGGACTGTGTGAGGAAACCCACGCAGACAATGTGCAAACTCCACGCAGGCAGTGGCCCGAGGATGGAATCGAACCCAGGTCCCTGGCACCGTGAGGCAGGTGGATTGTCCCAAAGTGTTGAGGGCTGTCTAGATTGGGTGGGTTATAGGGGCATGGGTCTGGGTGGGATCCGCACTGTAGGGATTCTATGAAGATCTAATAGACGTATGTAAGATGCTAAAGGGGGTTCACAAAGCAGACATAGGGAGAACATTTCCTCATGAGGAGCTTCCCGGAACGAAAGGCCATGGTGTCAGGGTAAGAGGCCTGCAGATTTAAAACAAATAAGCAGGAATGACATATCTAACAATGAATCTTCAGAATTCACTGCGCTCGAGGGTGGCAAATACTGGGATGTTGAGTACATTTGAGGAGGGGACAGATATTCGACTTGTTAAAGGTTTATTGCAAGAAAGTGGATGGCCTATGAATGAACGGAGTAGAGGCCAGTCATGGTGTATTAAATAGTGGAGCAGGATCAAAGGGCCGAATGGCCTGCTCCTGCTCCCAGATCTTATAAAGCCACCCTCCACGATGGTGACCATAGGGATGGTCAGTTGTCGGAAAAGCCCACTGATGTCCTTGAGGGAAGGAAATGTGCCACCCTTGTCTGATCTGAGCTCCATGTGGCACTAGACTCACTATGATGTCTCAATGGCCCTCTGAAATTAAGGCAGGGACAGCAAGTGTGGGGCCTGTCCAGTTCTGTTCATATTCAGGGAGAGAACACAGGGGCGGGAACCGAAATGCATTCGACTGTATAACAAAATAAACTTAGCTCAAGCATTTGCTGCAAGAGGAACCCCCCACCCCCACGCCTTCACCACTGCCTGCATCTCGCTTTTGTTCATCAGGATACTTTGCAAGAATGCAAATGTAAGGGGGTAAAGCATTTTCATCACAAGAGCTGAACGTGCTGATTAGTTGGCAAGTGCCCCCTCATCGGTAAGAATTGTTGCAACGCAGAATGCACCAGTTAGGTGCTGTGTGACAGTTAACTGCCAAGCTATGCCCATGCTGGAACCAGGAAGCTTGCCTCTGATTGGTCAAGGGTTTGCCTTGAAAAGTGGACC
The DNA here is from genome assembly GCF_030684315.1 of Stegostoma tigrinum. Taxonomy (NCBI): domain Eukaryota; kingdom Metazoa; phylum Chordata; class Chondrichthyes; order Orectolobiformes; family Stegostomatidae; genus Stegostoma; species Stegostoma tigrinum. The sequence goes on from NC_081402.1 coordinate 1,997,212, forward strand.
CAAGAATGCACACATCGTCAATTTTTGTTCAGTTGAAGCGGGCACGATGTCGCCCCTGTCTGTGAAGAGCAAAAAGCTGTGAGACGTGGAGACGAGGGTAGGCCATTAAAGCTTGTCAAATCTGCTGCCATCATTCATGGAGCCCCAAAGTCTCATACTATTTTGATATGATGGTGATTTATGGGATGTACTACACCACCACCGACCCTCCACCCCCAAGCGTCCATCGTCCACCGTGCACTGAGATTTATATAGTCCACGTTCCCCATTTGGATGCTCCCTGCCTCTTAAATAGTGTGTGCTTGTGACAGAGGTGCAACATTGACTGCATGCAGCATACTAACAGGGTAGTTAGATTTCAGGGCAAGTTAAGAACAGGCAGGAGGAACATAAATGCAAACAGCAGTGATGGAGTCACAGAGTTGTGCAGCACTGAAACAGGCCCTTCGGCCCAACTGGTCCATGCCGACCAGATATCTAGGCCCGAAACGTCAGCTTTCCTGCTCCTCTGGCGCTGCCTGGCCTGCTGTGTTCATCCAGCTCTACACCTTGTTATCTCAGATTCTCCAGCATCTGCGGGTCCTGCTATCTCTTAATCGAGTCCCAATTGGCCCACATCCGTCTAAACCCTTCCTATTCATGTCCAGATGCCTTTTAAATGTTACGTTTGTGCCAGCCTCTTCCTTTCCCCAAGTTCCAAAACAATGCAACAGCTAATAAAACAGCAATTACTGCTCCCAAAAATAAAATTGAGGAGATCGGCTCCAACACTTGGGGGTGGGTGGGGGGGACTTCAAAAAGAGAGGCTGAACAGTCACAGTTTTCTCCCATACTGAGCTAGAGTGGCTCAGATATTCCAGTGTTCAAACCACATCATGTTTAGGGCTTGCTTCTGTTTTTTAAGGAAGCTGAGCAGGAGGGTGTATTTTTTTGTTTGAAATGTATAAAGCTTGAATTACAGTGAGTCTACATCGGGTCATCTCTCATGATAAGAGGACATCGTTACTCAAGACGAAATCTCCAAGACTATCGTAGCATTCAGGTATGTAGTCTCTTGAAAGAGGCACCACCGATTGCTACAGAAGGCATTTAGCATGCTTGCCTTCATTGGTCAGAGTGCTGAATGTGGGGGCATCATGTGATTGCTGTATAGGACGTTGGGGTTGCTTTTGGACTAACGTGTACGGTTCTAGTTATCTTTCTATGGGAAGGAGAATGTTAAATTGGAAAGGGTGCAGAAAGATTTACAAGGATATTACAGGAATTGGAGGGTTTGAGTTATAAAGAGGCTGAGATTTATTTTTATCCCTGGAGCGTAGGAGGTTGGGAGGGTGACTTAGAGTCATAGAGATGTACAGCATGGAAACAGACCATGAGATCCAACTCGTCCATGGTGACTAGATATCCTAAAGGAGAGGTTTCAGAAGCGATTTACCAGGATGTGGCCGGGAACTGAGGCTTTCAGTTATAAGGAGAGGCTGGATAATCTGGGACTTATTTCACTGGAGCGTAGCAGGTTGAAAGGTGACCTTCTAGAAGTTTCTAAAACCTATGAGGGGTATAGATAAGGGGCCTTTTCCCTTGGGTGGGGGCTTTCAAGACTGGGGAAGGGCATATTTTTAAAGTGAGAGGAGAAAGGTTTCAAAAAGATGTAAGGAGCTTTTTTTTTACACTGTGGTTCATGTGTGAAATGAACTTCCAGAGGAAGTAGTTACAAATGTTTAAAAGCCATTAGACAGGTACATGATGTGGAAAGATTTAGAACCCAGGCAAACGGGACTAGTTTAATTTCAGAAACCTGGTCTGCATGGATGAGTTGAACCGAAGCGTCCATTTCCATGCTCTATTGCCTCTGAGTTTGACAAGGATGACAAGTGGTTGGGAAGGATCTATGCACCCGAATGTGCCCAATTACTAGAGGACCCAGAGAGTGGAAGTCATCACTGCACTGGCAAGAGGAGCTGAAGTAAGCTTGCCTTCATTCGGAAGCAGCTGAAGTCTGGATGAGGGCAGAATTCGTTGAACTAAAGGAAATCCCTTCGATATGAATAGGAGGAGCCATCGCCCAGTGGGTGACTGATAGATCAACAGTTGGAAGACTAAGCAAGACTTCCAGTGAACCCCAACGCAAGCTGGAGGAACAACACCTTATTTTCGGCTTGGGGGCCCTACAGCCCTCCAATATTTTGTTCAATAATTTTGGGGCCTAAGCTCTCCCATGTCCCAGCCCCCCCACCCCACACACCAGGCCTTGTTGCCACATAGCCTGCCACTACACACCCCCTGTTAGTCACTAACAGTCCCCATTAACAACTACTGTCCCTCCCAGCCTGATTGCTGGCAACTTCTTTATCTGTCCGTCTTTCTCTCTTTGGGCTCTATCGTCTCATTTACTCCTACCCCACCCACCTCCTATTTTCTGCATATAAACTGATGATTTCCCAGCCACCATCAGTTCTGTGGAAGGGTCACCAGACCTGAAAAGTTAACTCTTATTTTCTCCTTCACAGATGCCGCCAGCCCTGCTGACCTTCTCCAGCAACTTTGTTTTTGTAAGCAAGACATGAGCCATTTTATTACCCCTCCTTTTCATCGATCATGCCCCCTCCCCACCACCAAACTGTGTTTGCACTGTTTCCCCAATCTCATGTATTCCATTCCATCCTGAAATGATTTCTAAACACGTTTATTTCCCTAATTAGAATTTTAAAAAACCCACACAAAATTACGCCGATTATAAGATAACAGTGTAGAGCCGGATGAACACAGCAGGAATGGAGGAGAAGGAAAGCTTATGTTTCGGGTCTTTTCTGAAGAAGATTCCTGACCCAAAACATCAGCTTTCCTACTCCCCTGATGCTGCCTGGCCTGCTGTGTTCCTCCAGCCCCACGCCTTGCTATCTCTGACTCCAGATGGTAGTGGTGTTGCTCAGTATACAGACAGCATGCTGCACCTTTGCCAGTTCCCCCCCAGTACCACCATCAGGGGCTGATAGTTGATACGGTACCATTGGTGATAAGGTGGAGACAGGAGATTGAGCTGCGCCAAGCAGAGGATTCAGAAAACCAGGTCTTCAGTGGGATAATGCATTTCCACACTGCAAGACCTCAGCTTTTTTTAAAAATGGGAGTGTTTTGGAATCCCTAGAGTGCAGAAGCAGGCCATTCAGCCCATTGAGTCCCCGCAGACCGTCCAAAGAGCATCCCAATCCCCTACCCTATCCTGCAGTTTGCGTGGCCCATCCACCTAACCCACACACCTTCGGACTGTCGGACGGACGCCACGCGGACATGGGGAAAATGTACAAACTCCACACCTTCAGTCGCCCAAGGATGGGATCGAACCCAGGACCATGGTGCTGTGAGGCAGTTGTGCAGACCACCAAGCCACAAGTTCCTCATCTATGAGATCCCTAGCTCGGCCAGAGATCCACCAATCAGATCCCCAACTCGGCCAGAGATCCATCAATCAGATTCCCAGTTCAGTCAGGGATCCATCAATTACATTCCCAGCTCAGCCAAAGATCCATCAATCAGATCCCCAGCTCAGACAGGGATACATCACTTACATTCCCAGCTCAGTCAGAGATCCATCAATGACATTCCCAGCTCGCTCAGAGATCCACCAATCAGATCCCCAGGTCAGTCAGCTATCTATCAATCAGATCCCCGGCAGAGTCAGATATCCATGATTCAGATCCCCAGCTCAGTCAGAGATCAATCAATCAGAGCCCAAATCACTCAGCAATCGATCAATCAGATCCCCAGCTCAGTTAGACATCCATCAGTTCCTGCCAGTTCTTGAGAACATTCTCAATCAGACCACGAGCCCCAGTCCAACTCCAGCACCCACCAGATCCTGTTCCAGCCCCATCCACCCACGAGCGCCCAGCAGACCCCACCTGCGCCCCTGCCCCATCCACCCAACAGACCCCATCCCAGCCCCAGCCCCAGCCCCAGCCCCATCCCCATCCACCCGCCAGGCCCCAGCCCCATCCCCCCGCCTGCATCCCTGCCCCATCCACCCAGCAGACCCTGCCCCAGCCCCATCCACCCGCCAGTTCCCCAGCCCCAGCCCCAGCCCCAGCCCCAGCCCCATCCACCCAACAGACCCTATCCCAGCCCCATCCCCCCGCCTGCATCCCTGCCCCATCCACCCAGCAGACCCCGCCCCAGCCCCATCCCCATCCCCCCGGCCAGGGCCCCAGCCCCAGCCCCAGCCCCATCCCCACCCCAGCCCCATCCACCCACCAGACCCCGCCCCACCCACCCACCAGACCCCGCCCCATCCCCATCCCCATCCCCATCCCCATTCTGCTCGAGACTTCTACAATCCTGGAATGCTGCCAGTCCTGTCCTTCCTACAACCATATCTCAGAGACTGTAACAATATTGTATTTCCCACCTGCTTATCGATGCTGTAACTTCAGCTGCCTGACCAGTCAAGCCCCTTGCATTAAAGTAGGTACAATGTGGCTTTCTGGACTTCCCATGTGCCTTATCCTCCCCATGTCTTTGCCACCTACTGGACTGCCCTGTCACTCGATCTACGTCTGATTGGACGTTTCTCCCGACTTTACATCTGCTCGGTGCCGATTTACCCCACAAATCAGTTTAAAGCCTCCTGAACAGCTCAAGCAAACCTCCCAGCAAGGACCCATTCCAGTTCAGAAGTAAGTGGAGTTCTGATTAGTGGGACCGTGACTGAGCTGGGAATCTGAATGGTGGGTCCCTACTGAGTACTGAGGAATTTTGGGGCCTTGGTGCACAAGTCCATAGATCCCTGGAGGTGCAGCACAGAGCGGTGAAGAAGCAATGCTCGTCTTCATTAGAATATAGGAGCAAGGAAGTCTTGTTACAACTTTGTAAGACATTGGTTAGGCCACAGATGGGATACAGTGTGCAGTTCTGGAGGCCACACTATCAGAAGGACATGATTGCACTGGGGAAGGTGCAGAGGAGATTCACCAGGATGTAGCCTGGGAAGGAAAGCCTCAGGAATGAGGAGAGACTGGACAGGCTGGATTTGTTTTCCCCGAAGCAGAGGAGGGATCAGATCGAGGTGTACAAAATTACAAGAGGCATAGCCAGGGCAAATTATAAGAATCTCTTCCTTATAGCAGACCTGTCTGAAACAGAAAGCATCAGTTTAAGGTGAGGAAGTTTTAGCAAAGATCTGTCACTCGGTTGAGGGTGGGGTTGTAGGCTTGCTCACCGAGCTGGCTTATTCTCGTTCAGACGTCACTATACTAGGTAACATCATCAGTGTGTCTTCTACGACGTCTTTCTACTCCATTTGGAATTTATACTGTGTTGTCCGTTATGGTGGGTAATGTCATTTCTGCATGGATTTGCATTTGGGGTCCAATTCTATACGTTTTTGATAGCTTTGCGGGTGGAGGACCACACCTCCTGGAATCCCTGTGCGTGTCTACGTTTGGCTTGGGCTACTATCATCACCTTGTCCCAGTTAAATTGATGGCCTTCATTTTGTGAGTGTACCGACAATAAGGAGAGTTTCTCATGTCGTTTTGCTGATAGCTGATGCCCATGTACTCTGATGGCTAGTTTCCTTCCTAGCTGACAATATAATGTTTGTAGCAGTCGTTGCATGGTATTTTGTAAACCACAGTGGTTCTGCATGTTGTGGGAATGGGGTCTTTCGTCCTTATAAGTGTTTGTCGTAGAGCGGCTACGGGCTTGTGGGCCACCGTGATTCCTCATGGTCTTAGGATGCTTGTTGTCGGTTCTGATATGTTGTTAATGTATCACTGTGTGGCCAGTGTGTTAGGGCATACTGTGCCCTGTTGTCTGTTTAGTAGGCGTCTGCGAATGAAGTTGCAAGGATATTCGTTTGAAGCGAAGATTTTGTATAGGTGCTCTTCCTCTTTCCTAAGGTTAGGAGTAAGTGCTTTAGAGGAGATTTGAGAGAGAATTTCTTGGCCCAGAAGGTGGTGGAAAAAACGAAAGGTGTCGCCTAATGGAGGCAAGTACTCTCACAAGATTTAAGAAGCATCTGGGCAAGTGCTCAAAATGCCAGGGGCCTTGGTAGGCAATGGACTGGCTACAGGCAAGTAGGATTAGTGCAGTTTGGTGTTTGATGGTCAGCATTAACATGGTGGGCCGAAGGGCCTGTTTCCAGGCAGTGTTCAATGACTCTATTCGGTCAGGCCTATCCCTCAGAGACTCGTCAATCAGACCACCACCTCCCCCCCACCACCTGCCCCCAGCATCTCTTTTATTGGTAACGACAGATGCCGTGAATATTGGTTTAACACTATGTTATCTGCCTGCATTACAAATCTCCCGTCAGTCCATCCTCCCCTCTATTTATTGGAGATTTGGCTAAGCTGCCAGGCTCTTCCTGTACTCTCTGTTTCCTTCTCTCAGTTGCTCCTGAATTCTTCAATCCTCTGCCTAGTTCTCAGCCGCATGACCCAACTGGCTCCAGTTCCTCTCCGTCTCCTGCTAGAAACCCCACAGTGTAGCTTTGAGTATGACACTGGTCCTCTGAGCAGCATCCCACCTGGACCCAGCATCCGCCCCCCCAACCCTGTCCCTGTAACGCTGCATTCCCCATGGTGGGACAAGGGCAGCAGATATATGGGAACAACGCTCCCCCCGCCCCCCCGCCCCCCCCCCCCCCCCCCCCCGACAATTACAAGCTGTCCTCTGAGCAACTCACCTGGGAAAATATCACCATTCCTTCAGGGTCAAAATCCTGGAATTCCCTCCGTGAGGGCATTGTGATTCAACCTACAGCTGGGGGACTGTAGCGGTTCAAGAAAGCAGCTCACCGGTACCTTCTCAAGGGGCAACTAGCGATAGGACGATACGTGCTGGGCCCAGCCGTCGATGCCCGCATCCCACAGAATGAATACATTTTTTAAAAGATCATTTAATAGCTCTCCATGCCCTCACTTCTATTTGTAAATCCCCTTTCTTTTGCCTAGTCAAACCGTCTCTTCCCACCTTTTGCTGTCGATGTTTTCGCTAAAGGCTTCTTTTTACGTTAGCTGCCAGTCTCTGTTTGTATATGCTGTATGTTTCTTTTATTTTCATTTCCATCTCCCTCTCTGAACTTTTCGTGTCCAATCAATTGCATGCTGTACTCTGATCTCTTATCTACTTAGCTCATCCCACTCCCCCCCAACCCCCTTCCTGTCTGTCCTCCCTGGACTGACCTATCACCTCCCTAACTCCCCACCTACTACTGGCTCCATCCCCGCCTCTTTGACCTATCTGTCTCCTCTCCACCTATCTTCTCCTCTATCCATCTTATATGCACCTTCCCCCCTCTCCCTATTTATTTCAGAGCCCCTCCTCCCCTCCCCTATTTCTGAAGAAGGGTCCGACCCAAGACGTCAGCCGTCCTGCTCCCCTGATGCTGCTTGGCCCACTGTGTTCATCCAGCTTGACACTGTGTTATTGCATGCTGTACTCTGTGTCTTTTTCTTCTTAATCTGTTTCACAGGTGAGCAGCTCTGAAGTTTTGCCAACCTTTTCGTTTTGAGGGGAAAGTGTTTTGACTAAACCTGAACCTTCTCTTCTCTTAGAGCAGCTGTTCAGATGCATTTGCTCCTTCGGTTCCAGTGTATCTCACCCTGCTCTGATCTTGCCCTCTTGCAACTGGCTCTCCTTTAGCGGATTTGTTGTATTTACTTATTGTCAGTAGGTCCTTTTCTCCAATTTATTCATGGGATATGGGCGTTGCTGGCTGGGCACAGCATTTCTTGCCCCATCCCTAGTTGCCCCTTGAGAAGGTGGTGGTGAGCTGCCCTCTTGAACCGCTGCAGTCCACCTGCTATAGGTTGACCGACAATGCCCCGAGGGAGGGAATTCCAGGATTTTGACCCAGCGACACTAAAAGAACAGCAATACATTTCCGAGATAACAAGGTGTAGAGCTGGATGAACACAGCGGGCCAAGCAGCATCAGAGGAGTAGGAAGGCTGACATTTTGGGCCTAGATCCTCCTCCAGAAATGGGGGAGGGGAAGGGGGATCTGAAAAAAAAGCGAGAGAGGGGGAGGTGGCTGGAAGATGGATAGAGAAGAAAATAGTTGGAGAGGAGACAGACAGGTCAAAGAGGCGGGGATGGAGCCTGTAAAGGTGAGTGCAGGTGAGGAGGTAGGGAGGGGATAGGTCAGTCCAGGGAGGATGGACAGGTCAAGGGGGCGGGATGAGGCTAGTAGGTAAGAGGTGGCATGGGAAATGAGGGGATAAGTGGGAGGAAGAACAGGTTAGGGAGCCAGGGGCGAGCTGGGCTGGCTTTGGGATGCAGTGGGGGGAGGGGAGATTTTGAAGCTTGTGAAGTCCACATTGATACCATTGGGTATCAATTATATTTCCAACATTTCCAGGTCAGGATGGTGAGTGGTTTGGAAGGGATCTTGAAGGGGGTGGTGTTCCTAAGCATCTGCTGCCCATGTTCCTCTAGATGGAAGTGGCAGTGGGTTGAGAAGGTGCTGCCTGAGGCTCTCTGGTGAATTTCTGCAGGGCATCTTGTAGCTAGTACACACTGCTGTGACTGACCGTCGGTGCGGGAGGGAGTGGATCCTTGTGGAGGTGGTGCCAATCAAGGGGCTGCTTTGTCCTGGCTGGTGTCGAGCTCCTTGAGTGTTGTTGGGGGCTGTACCCATCCAGGGACAAGTGGGGAGTATTCCATCCCACTCCTGGCTTGTGCCTTGTGGATGGTGGGTAGACTTTGGGGAGTCAGGAGGGGAGCTACTCGCTGCAGGATTCCCAGCCTCTGAGCAGCTCCTTGTAGCCAGTGTATTTATGTGGTGAGTTGAGTTGTGTTTTTGGTCAATGATAAGCTAAATGCCACTTGTCAGGCCCAAGCCTGGATACTGCCCAGATCTTGCTGCGTGTGAACATGGACTGCTTCAGTAACTGAGGAGTCACGAATGGTGCTGAACATTGTACGGTAATCAGTGAGCATCCCCCACTTCTGACCTTCTGATGGAGGGAAGGTCATTGATGAAGCAGCTGAAGATGGTTGGGCTGAGGAACTCCTGCAGAGATGTCCTGGAGTCTACATAACTCCAACAACAACAACCATCTTGCTATGTGCCAGGAATGACCCCAACCACCAGAGAATTTGCCCCCCTGATACCCACCGATTCCTGTTTTACTAAGGCTGCTTGATGCCGCGCTCAGTCGAACGCAGCCTTGATGTCAAGGGCTGTCACTCTCACCTCACCCTCTGGAATTCAGCTCTTTCTGTCCACGTTTGAACAAGGCTGGAATGAGGTCAGGAGCTGGGCAGTCACCGAGCAAGTTACTGTTTGATAGCGCTGTTAGTGAGACCTTCCATCACCTTAGTGGTGATTGAGAGGAGACCATTGGGGCGGTAATCGGCCGGGTTGGATATGTCCTGCTTTTTGTTTACAGGGCTTACTTGGGCAATTTTCCAGGTAGATGCCAGTGTTGTAACCGGACTGGAACAGCTCGGCTATGGGACCGGCAAGTTCTGGAGCACAAGTCTTCAGTACTACTGCAGGAATGTCGTCAGGGCCCATGGCCTTTACAGTATCCAGTGTCTCCAACTGTTTCTCAATATCATGTGGAGTGAATGGAACTGGATGTAGCATGGCATCTGTGCTGCTGGGGAGCACTGGAGGAAGCCGAGATGGATCATCCACTTGTCGCGCCGCATGGAAAGAGACCCTTCAGCCTAATGAGTCCATGCTGACCATATTTCCTAAAATGAAATCGTCCCATTTTCCTGTTATCCCTTGAAACCTTCCCTATCTGTGTACCTATCCAAATGCCCTTTAAATATAATGTGCCCACTTCTACCACTTCCTCTGGCAGCTCATTTCAGATAATCACCACCCCATGTGTGAAAAAGCTGCCCCTCAGGTCACACTATAATCCTATTCCCCCTTCTCATCTAAAACCTATGCCCTCTAGTCTTGAAATACCACACCTGAGGGAAAAGGCCTTAGACATTCACTATATCTATGCCCCTAATGATTTTATAAACCTCTGTATGGCTACCCGTCAACCTCCTAAAATTCCAGGACTAATCCAACCTCTCCCTATATCTCAAACCCCCCATTCCTGGCCACATCCGGTAAATGTCTCCTGAACCCTCTCCAGTTTAATAATACCTTCCTATAACGGGGGGGGAGGAGACCAGAGCTGGGACACAGCGCTCCAGAAGAGACCCTCACCAACGTTCCCTGTACAACCTTGACGTGACGTCCCCAGCGCCTACACTCAAAGGGTCTGAGCGATGAAAGCCAGCGCGCCAAATGCCCCCTTCCTCACCCTGTCTACCTGTGTTGTAAAATTCAAAGAATTATGTACCTGAATCCCCTAGAGCTCTCTGTTCAACAATAGTCCCCAGGTCCCCACCATTAACTGTATAACTCCAGCTCTTGTTTCTTTTCCTAAGATGCAATACCTCACATTTATCCAAATTAAACTCCATCCGTCACTCCTCAGCACATTGGCCCAATTTATCAAGATCCATTTCTAATCTCAGATCTTCTCCGCTGTGGACTATATCACTTCTCACTTCCGTTTATCTCTCTAAATCGAGATTGATCATTTCAAACAGTGCCTTAGCTCATTTGATCTGTGACATTTCAATTTCAGGGTTCTCTTTTTCTGAGTCTAAATGTTCTGAAGAAGGGGGGCGCTGGAATTGAAAAATTTACTCTCTCCACAGATGCTGCCAGATCCTCCTGAGTTCTTCCAGCACCTTTTTTTTTGCCTCTAGCATCCACAGTACTTTTCTGCAATCTCAATATTTGATTATCACTCCCAACAACTCATCCCATTCATCAGCATTTGGTCCATGTCCCTCTAAACCCTTCCTGTTTGAACACCCATCCAGAAATGCCTTCTATATGTTGTAACTGTACCAGCCCCCACCACTCCCTCTGGCAGCTCATTCCATACACAACTCTCTGTGAAAACGTGACATCGCACGTCCATTTTAAATCTTACCCCCTCTCACCTTTCAACTTGTGCCCACTAGTTTTTGACTCCCTTACCCTGGGACGAAGACCTTGGCTATTCACCCTTTATAAAAATCACAAAGTTTAGCAGACTTATCAATGGCCATCTCATATATGAGCGTTGATCTTTTTCTACAACGTCTCTGTAGCTAGAACACTATAGTTTGCATTGTTTTATTACCTTGATGTAATTTCGTAAGGCATAATTTGTCTGGTTATCAAGCGAAACAGTGCTTTTCACTGTATCTCAGTGCATGTGACAATAATAAATCTGCTCAAATCAAAATGTGCGAAAGCCCCTTTTGTACACAGATCCTCAGTTCCAGTCCATCTGTAAATGCACACTTCAACTACTCCTGGAACCAACGGCCGTGTGAACACTCCTTACAATAAGTGACAAACTCGACTCATTCAAATGTAGAAGCTGGGACCGTAGAATGGAACATTTAGCTCTTCGAGCCTGCCCTGTCATTCAATAGGATCTCGGCTAATTCTCTGTGTTAACACCATATTCCTGCTTTCTCCTATCACCTTTGATGTCTTTAATGTCTGAAGCATTTTTCATTTAGGAATGCCGAGTCAGCATGGATGAGTTGAAGCAAAGCATCTGTTTTGGTTCTGTAAACCTCTTGTTAAGTTGGGTAGAGTATTTGATGTTTGTAAAATTATAGAGGTGGGGGGAAGAGTGTGTGTGGTCTCTTTAAAAGATTATGTGTTTTTCTAAGTTAGGAGATTGTTTAAAAAAAAGTCTACAGGCGGCAGCAGATGCACAGAGAGTTCTTGAAATTGAAATTGAAACATTGCATCAAAAGGCTGTACTGTCGGTGAGCAAAGCAACATTTTGACCAAGACAACAGGTTTTTGTATTCGGCCAGTTCATTTAAACCAGGGCCCAGATAACTGGTGGTTTTGACAACCTAGGACCAATCCTACTGTAAGAAATTAATAGGTCATCGTGGGTAGAAAAGCAGATGGCATTTGGAAATCCACAAGAGTCAACTGTTGTCAAGAGAATAGCTATCATCTATAAAAGAAATAATCATTGGCTCTCACAGAATTCTCTGACCTTTCAGAAAACCATCATCTAAACTAAAGGTACAGTGGCACTCTTAGATAATATTCCTGCCACAAAATTTAATGAAGAAAGGCTGACCTGACACAAGAATTGGACAGAGATAAGTATTTCTGATAGAGAACCACGGGGAAGACGAAGAACATTCTGGAATACTTATCCTATCTGTAATTTTCAGAGATGATGTTTTAATCTATTTTTCGTATTACTATGGTTTGTAGAAGTGGAGCTTGTATTTATTGGGACAGTGTACCATTAGAATTTTGTTTTATTTGAGAATAGGTAGTAGTTAAGGGGGAATTGTTTGCTTTGTTAGTCGTTCTATTAATTTATTCACTGTTAGGATTAGATAAATCAATTGTTACTTCTTGCTTGTAAAGTGTCAAGGATTTTTTAAAAAATTTAACCTCTGCTTTGTAACACTGTATGACTCCACGTCTCCTCAATATAAAATCACAAATCCGTATCTATCTTCAATTTATCTGCTTCCTTGCATGGTTTATACTTAGTCAAAATTTTGAACAATCCACTGTCAGTCTTTCACTCCCAGTGGACTCTCGACAATTTTCAAAGCAGTTTGCAAATCCCATGTAATGAATCTCACCAGAAGCACAGTGCTTTTTGAGGCCATCACATCCATATAACAAAGTGTGGAGCTGGATGAACACAGCAGGCCAAGCAGCATCTCAGGAGCACAAAAGCTGACGTTTCGGGCCTAGACCCTTCATCAGATCATATACCCATTTCTGTTTTAAAGAAGAAGGCACAGATCTATCATAAGTTCAGTGGAGGTCAAGAAACCCCGCTTCTTAAGGTCTAAATATGTCCCTCTGAGACAGGCAAGAAGGGGTAAGATAAAGGAACCTTGGATGACGAGAGCGGTGGAGCTTCTTGTGAAAAGGAAGAAGGTAGCTTACATAAGGTGGAGGAAGCTAGGGTCAAGTTCAGCTAGAGAGGATTACATGCAGGCAAGGAAGGAGCTCAAAAATGGTCTGAGGAGAGCCAGGAGGGGGCACGAGAAAGGCTTGGCAGAACGGATTAGGGAGAACACAAAGGCATTTTACACTTACGTGAGGAATAAGAGAATGGTCAAAGAAAGAGTAGGGCCGATCAGGGATAGCATAGGGAACTTGTGTGTGGAGTCTGAGGAGGTAGGGGAAGCCCTAAATGAGTTTTTTGCTTCTGTCTTTACAAAAGAAACAAACTTTGTAGTGAATGAAACCTTTGAAGAGCAGGTGTGCATGCTGGAATGGGTAGAGATAGAGGAAGCTGATGTGCTGAAAATTTTGTCAAACATTAAGATTGACAAGTCGCCAGGCCCTGACCAGATTTGTCCTCGGCTGCTTTGGGAAGCGAGAAATGCAATTGCTTCGCCACGTGCGAAGATCTTTGCATCCTCGCTCTCCACTGGAGTCGTACCTGAGGACTGGAGAGAGGCAAATGTAATTCCTCTCTTCAAGAAAGGAAATAGGGAAATCCCCGGCAATTACAGACCAGTAAGTCTCACGTCTGTTGTCTGCAAGGTGTTAGAAAGGATTCTGAGGGATAGGATTTATGACCATCTGGAAGAGCATGGCTTGATCAAATGCAGTCAACACGGCTTTGTGAGGGGCAGGTCATGCGTCACAAACCTTATCGAGTTCTTTGAGGATGTGACTAGAAAAGTTGATGAGGGTCGAGCTGTGGATGTGGTGTATATGGATTTCAGTAAGGCATTTGATAAGGTTCCCCATGGTAGGCTCATTCAGAAGGTCAGGAGGAATGGGATACAGGGGAACTTAGCTGCTTGGATACAGAATTGGCTGGCCAACAGAAGACAGCGAGCGGTAGTAGAAGGAAAATATTCTGCCTGGAAGTCAGTGGTGAGTGGGGTTCCACAGGGCTCTGTCCTTGGGCCTCTACTGTTTGTAATTTTTATTAATGACTTGGATGAGGGGATTGAAGGATGGGTCAGCAAGTTTGCAGATGACACAAAGGTCGGAGGTGTCATTGACAGTATAGAGGGCTGTTGTAGGCTGCAGCGGGACATTGACAGGATGCAGAGATGGGCTGAGAGGTGGCAGATGGAGTTCAACCTGGATAAATGCGAGGTGATGCATTTTGGAAGGTCGAATTTGAAAGCTGAGTACAGGATTAAGGATAGGATTCTTGGCAGTGTGGAGGAACAGAGGGATCTTGGTGTGCAGATACATAGATCCCTTAAAATGGCCACCCAAGTGGACAGGGTTGTTAAGAAAGCATATGGTGTTTTGGCTTTCATTAACAGGGGGATTGAGTTTAAGAGTCGTGAGATCTTGTTGCAGCTCTATAAAACTTTGGTTAGACCGCACTTGGAGTACTGCATCCAGTTCTGGTCGCCCTATTATAGGAAAGATGTGGATCCTTTGGAGAGGGTTCAGAGGAGGTTTACCAGGATGCTGCCTGGACTGGAGGGCTTATCTTATGAAGAGAGGCTGACTGAGCTCGGACTTTTTTCTTTGGAGGAAAGGAGGAGGAGAGGGGACCTAATTGAGGTATACAAGATAATGAGAGGCATAGATAGAGTTGATAGCCAGAGACTATTTCCCAAGGCAGAAATGGCTAACATGAGGAGTCATAGTTTTAAGCTGGATGGAGGAAAGTATAGAGGGGATGTCAGAGGCGGGTTCTTTACAGAGAGAGTTGTGAGAGCATGGAATGCGTTGCCAGCAGCAGTTGTGGAAGCAAGGTCATTGGGGTCATTTAAGAGACTGCTGGACATGCATATGGTCACAGAAATTTGAGGGTGCATACATGAGGATCAATGGTCAGCACAACATCATGGGCTGAAGGGCTGTACTGTTCTATGCTGTACTGTTCTATGTTCTATGTCCCAGCTGATGATGCTTCCAGACAAATCAGATTCCAGAACGAAATATGGCTGGATAGGTCACATTTGCTTCTTTTGAATTTCTTGTGGCAAGCTTTCCCCTGAATGAATAGTTTGTGAGTCTGTAGATTTGATTTTAACAATAATTAGAATTATGTTACACACAAATAAAACCAAGCTCTTGAACTGTAACAAAGTTTGAAAGACCTCAGAATGTGCTATGAACAAAAATACTACCTATTCCCCAAGACCCCTGCCGTACATTTCATCTAAAGCCTGGGAAATATTTCTTCACTCCCAAATCTGTAGGCTTGACTTTTCAATGTCTCCTCCAGTGAGTTGTAGACTTGCATTCCTGAATTAATCGCATGACTGAGAGTTTAAACTTTCTCAGTCATTCACCTCAGTCACTACCACAACTCGTGGGCAAGACAGGACATTTTTCTTTAAGAGTGCAGGAGCCTGAGGGGGTAGAGGGATCTAATAGAAGTGTGTAAGAACATGAGAGACACAGATAGGGTGAATGTGCTCAGTCTTCTATCCCTGAGGTTGGGGAATTGAGGACTAGAGGGCATCAGTTTAAGGTCATAGGGGAAAGAGTTCATGGGAACCTGATGGGCACAGAGGGTGCTACGCATATGGAATGAGCTGCCAGCAGAAATGGTTGAGGCGGGTAGATTGACAACATGAATTGGAAAGGAGTAGAAGGATGTGTGCCAAGTGCAGGGGAATTAGCATGGATAGACATTTTAGTCCGCAGAGACTTGTTTGGGCTGTCGGACTCTATGACTCTTTTGCCTGGACTATTCACACAGCTAAGACCTGAGACATTTTACATAGATTAGCCACACAATTGAGAGCTTAGACTTTCTCAGTTTTTTTTATTTTAACGTGGATTAATCATACAACTGAGAGCTTAGACTTTCTCAGTTTTTTTTACCTGGATTAATCACACAAATGAATGATTTGACTTTCTTAGTCTTTTCCAGGATTATTCACAAGCCTCGGGCAACTGTATGTGTGGAGTTTTCACATTCTCCGTGAGCCTGCATGGGTTTCATTTAGGTGATCCTGCAATCCAAAGATGTTTGGGTTAGGAGGATTGGCCAATTTAAACTGTCCATAGTATCCAGGGATGTGTAAGCCAGGTGGATTAGTCACGGGGAATGCAGGCTTACAGGGTTAAGATAGGGGTTGGATCTAGTTGGAATGTTCTTCAGAGGATGGGTGCAGAGGTGATGGGCTGAATGGCTTCCTTCTGCACTATCGGGATTCTACAATCATAACCCTGCATTCGCTACAAGAATTCATTTGTCTTTTGTGGGGGATCTGAAAAAGTTGCATTCAAATCCCAGACATAAGATGTAGGAGCAGAAATTGGCCATTCATCCCATCAGCTGCTGCCCCTCCCCCCAATGAATGAGACCCTTTCCGATCTAGTTATCTTCACCTTCATGTTCCTCCCTTTTCCCCGTGACCCTTGAATGAAAACTCTGTTGGTCACTGTCTTGAATATACTCAACCGTCCAGACTTGGTAATGGTAAAATATTCCACAGATTCAGTACCTTTGAGAGAAGAGACACCTCCCCGTCTCTCCCTTAAACTGGCACTTCAAAAACAGAAAAATAAGAGGTAAATCATGTAAAGACAATGATTAGCAGTGGGATTTATAAATGACGACAGTTTGAATTTGAAGGTTGGCTACTTTCCCTTGGTAGGGGTCCATGAGGACAACTGGTGGAAACAGCATTGTATAACCACCAGAGACTTCATTAGCTGATTCAAGGGACTGGAAGTAACAGAAATAATGCCAGAACCCCCTTGTGTCTGTGGGGATTTCTTTGAGTAGCATAAATAAGTGCAGAATGTGCCATACACAGTCTATGAGCCACGCACAAACTCTTCCAGACAATGCATGGGCCCCTCACTGGCCTGGGATATGCCATTTATTATCCAACCGTGGCAGCTGTTGGAATCCTGGGTAAGGCCATCTCAGAACCTATCAACTAAATGGTCACGTTTTTACACAACGTGGTCTCGGCGTCCCGACGATCGGGGATATTTCTCACCTGAGAAGTGAAGAACAAACAGAGGGTGTTCTCGGATGTGGAGAGGGTTGGTAGCAAGTTTCGGGGAGAGAGCGGGGCGGTGGGATCAGTTTGGGATGTACACAGGTGGGGGCAGTGGGATTAGTTTGGGGATGGATACAGGGCTATGGGGAGGGAGCGGGGCAGTGGGATTAGTTTGGGCAGTGATACAGAGCTATGGGGAGAGCGGGGCAGTGGGATTAGTTTGGGGATGGATACAGAAATATGGGGAGGGAGCGGGGCAGTGGGATTAGTTTGGGGAATTGATACAGGGCGATGGGGAGGGAGCGGGGCAGTGGGATTGGTTTGGGAATTGATACAGGGCGATGGGGAGGGAGCGGGGCAGTGGGATTAGTTTGGAGATTCATAGAATTCCAGATTTTGCCCACCATCTGCCCTGGTGAGCTTTGAACCCGGCTCCCCAGAACATTAGTGTGGGGCTGGATGAACACAGCAGGCCAAGCAACATCTTATGAGCACAAAAGCTGACGTTTTGGGCCTGGACCCTTCATCAGAAAAGGGGGATGGGGAGAGGATTCTGAAATAAATAGGGAGAGAGGGAAGGCAGACTGAAGATGGATAGAGGTGAAGATACGTGAAGAGGAGAGTATGGGTGGGGAGGTAGGGAGGGGATAAATCAGTCCAGGGAGGATCGACAGGTCAAGGGGGCAGGATGAGGTTAGTAGGTAGGAAATGGAGGTGCAGCTTGAGGTGGGAGGAGGGGATAGGTGAGAGGAAGAACAGGTTAGGGAGGCAGGGACGAGCTGGGCTGGTTTTGGGAAGCAGTGGGGGGAGGGGAGATTTTGAAGCTGGTGAAGTCCACATTGATACCATTGGGCTGCAGGGTTCCCAAGCAGAATATGAGTCGCTGTTCCTGCAACCTTCGGGTGGCAACATTATGGCACTGCAGGAGGCCCATGATGGACATGTCGTCTGAGGAATGGGATGGGGAGTTGAAATGGTTCGTGAATGGGAGGTGCAGTTGTTTACTGTGAACCGAGTGCAGGCATTCTCCAAAATAATCCCCAAGCCTCTGCTTGGTTTCCCCAACACAGAGGAAGCCACACCGGGTACAGCGGATACAGTATACCACATTAGCAGATGTGCAGATGAACATCTGCTTGTCGTGGAAAGTCACCTTGGGGCCTGGGATGGGGGTGAGGGAGGAGGTGTGGGGTCAAGTGTAGCTCTTCCTGTGGTTGCAGGGGAAGGTGCCGGGTGTGGTGGGGTTGGTGGGGAGTGTGGAGCGGACGAGGGAGTCACGGAGAGAGTGGTCTCTCCAGAAAGCAGACAAGAGTGGGGATGGAAAAATGTCTTGTGTGGTGGGGTTGGATTGTAGATGGTGGAAGTGTCGGAGGATGATGCGTTGTATCCAGATGTTGGTGGGGTGGTATGTGAGGATGAGGGGTACTCTCTTTTGGTGGTTATAGAGAGGGCGGGGTGTGAGGGATGAGGTGCGGGGAATGCGGGAGACACGGTCGAGGGCATTCTCGACCACTGCAGGGTTGGAAGTTGCAGCCTTTGAAGAATGAGGACATCTGGGATGTGCGGGAGTGGAATGCTTCATCCTGGGAGCAGATGCAGCAGAGACGAAGGAATTGGGATTGGCCTTTATGCAGGACGGTGGGTGGGAGGAGGTGCTACATCCGAGGTAGCTGTGGGAGTCGGTGGGCTTGAAATGGACATCGGTTTGTAGGTGGTTGCCTGAGATGGAGACAGAAAGGTCCAGGATCTCACCTCCCCCAACTGCATCCCAAAACCAGCCCAGCTCATCCCTGCCTCCCTAACCTGTTCTTCCTCTCACCGATCCCCTCCTCCCACCTCAAGCCGCACCTCCATTTCCTACCTACTAACCTCATCCCGCCCCCTTGACCTCTCCGTCTTCCCCGGACTGACCTATCTCCTCCCCACCTTCCCAACCATACACTCCTCTCCACCTATCTTCTTCTCTATCCATCTTCAGTCTGCCGCCCCCATCTCTCTATTTAGTTCAGCATCCTCACCCTATCCCCCTTTTCTGATGAAGGCTCTAGGCCCGAAACATTAGCTTTTGTGCTCCTGAGATGCTGCTTGGCCTGCTGTGCCCATCCAGCTTCACACTTTGTTATCTCGCATTCTCCAGCATCTGCAGTTCCCATTATCTCCCCAGAACATGAGCTGAGTATATGGGTTAACAGTCTCATTCTAATCCCACTAGGCTACTGCGTGAATGCGGTCGGTTGAGTTTATAAACATAAAATTGAAGCGTTGCATATGCACACAACACAAAAGTGTTTCTAGAGTAAGTGCAGAAATATTATTTCTCCTGGATAGAGTTAGTGGGTTGGGTTCGCAGAGGTGTTGGCTCATGACCCAAACTGCCAAATTGGGTAGAGGATTGCTTTCAGGTCACAGAATCACGACAGGGTGGACACAGGCCCCTTGGCCCAATGAGGCCACACTGACCCTCCAAATAACATTGCATCCAGACGCGTTCCCCTTAACACTGTGTCCCACCTAATGCTCGCATTCCTGAACATGATGGGGGCAATGATGGCCAATCCTCCCTAAGCTGTATGTCTATGGACTGTGGCAGGAAACCAGAGCACCCGCGCAAAACCGCACAGACGGGGGGAGAAGGTACAAACTCCACACAGACAGCAGCGCAGGCGAGAACTGAACTCGGCTCCCTGGCACTGTGACGCAGCAGTGCTAACCACTGATGCACCATTGGCTGGGCCAACATGTTGTGTCTAATTCCTCATTCAGAAGGTGATGGCCACTTCCTCCAACCACTGCAGTCCCTGTAGGTCTATGCACACTCTGCTGTGCCATTAGAGAGTGGGGTTCCAGGATTTTGACCCAGCCGCGGTGAAGGGGACAGTGGTATGTTCCCAAGTCAGGTTGGTGAGTGGCTTGGAAGGGAACTTGCAGAGGCTGGTGTTCCCATGCACCTGCTGCTGTCCTTTCACTTTGCAGTGGTGGCATGTTGGATTGCCCAGTCCACGCAGCCTTGGCAGTGGACCTCACAGATGGTACTCGCTGCCACCATGCTGCGTTGGTGGGGAACGGTGCGAATGTTGAAGATGGCAGACCCACTGCCCGTCAAACAGGGAGCTGCCCCGTCCTGGATGGTGTCAAGCTTCTTTGAGTGTTGTTGGAGCAGGGCCCATCCAGGCAAGTCGGGGAGCACTGCATCACACTCCTGGCTTGTAGGTGGCTTTGGGAAGTCAGGAGGGGAGTTACTCTTTGCAGGATTCCTACCCTCTGACCAGCTCTTTCAGCTGCAGTATTGAGATGGTTGGGTCCATTTCAGTTTCTGGACGATGGTAACCCCTCGGATGTTAATAGTGGGGACTCAGCCATTGAATGCCAAGAGGAGATGGTTAGATTCTCTCCAGTTGAAGATGGCTATGGTCTGACATTTGGGTGGTATGCAGGTTATTTATGCACCAGTGACAGAACAACAAGACAGGATCAAACCCTGCATTTTTCCGGAGGCTGACACTGTTGGTTGGAATTGCAGCTACATCCCACCATTAATGGGGGTATTAAGGTTTTAGAGTAGATTTGTAGCTGGGGCCGTGACTGTTGTGGTCGGTTGGCTCATCGAGCTGGCTCGCTGTCCTGCAGACAATTCATCCCCCAGCTGGGTTACAGCATCAGTGCAGCTCTGCCAAGAAGTGCTGTTTCCCGCCTGGTATTAAACCCTGGGGCCTGCTGAGCTGGGTTACCTCACGTCTGGATTTCCTTCACAGTGGAGCGTACACAGCTCGATTTGTTTGTTGCTGGCTTTCTGAGCGGAGAACCAGGCCGGTAGGAATTCCCGTGCTTGTCTCTGCTTCGCCTGTCCCGGGACCCTAGTGTTGTCCCAATCGAATTGGTGGCTCACCTTATCCATGTGGATGGAGATGGGTGAATATTGCTCGTGTGTTTTTGTTGCCAGTCGATGTTCTTGTGGTTAATTTCCAGGGGTAATAGCCAAGTTGAGTCGTGAGGCTTCCTTGAGGGGCCTTGCGTAAGGAATAATTTCAGGATTTGACTGTCTACGGAATTTCCGAATAAGTATCGGAATTGAAGGTAGTTTTTGGGAATGTACCCACAACAGTTGACAGCTGCCAGCCAAGCCTGGATGTAGACCAGGTCTTGCTGCATTTGAACACGGACTGCTTCAGTGCCTGAGGAGTCACGAATGGTGCTGAGCATTGTCCAATCATCAGCGAACATTCCCACTTCTGACCTTACGATGGAAGGAAGGTCATTCACAAAGCAGCTGAAGGTGGTTGGCCCAAGGACACTACCCTGAGGATCTCCTGCAGAGATGTCCTGGTGCTGAGATGACTCATCTCCAACAACCACGACCATCTTCTGATGTACCAGGTACGACCCAAACCAGGAGTGAGCTTTCCCATTGATTCCGCTTTTCCTCGGGCTCCCTGATACCACACTCCGTCGAATGTAGCCTGGGTGTCAAGGGCTGTCACTCTCACCTCACCCTCTGGAATTCAGCTCTTTCTGTCCATGTTTGAACCGAGGCTGCAATCTGTTCATGAGCTGAGTGGTCCTGGTGGAACCCAAACTGAGCACGTTTGATTGGATTTGATTTATTATTGTCATGTGTACCACGATAGTGAAAGGTAACATTTCATGTGCTAACCAGACAAATGATACCTGAGATCAGTGCATCAGGCTAATCGAACAGGATGCAGGATATAATGCTACATCTACAGGGAAGGTACAGAGAAAGATCAGCTCTAATATGTGAGAGGTCCGTTCACAGGCCTGACAGCAGCAGGGAAGAAGCTGTTCTTAAATCTGTTGGTGTGCGCTTTCAAACTTATGCACCTTCTGCCCAATTGAAGGGAGCATAATCAGATTTGGAGGGGGGTCTTTGATTATCTTGGCTGCATTCCCGAAGCAGCGGGAAGTGGAGATGGAGTCAATGGATGGGAAGCTGGTTTTCGTGATGGACTGGGCTGTGCTCGCGACTCTAGTTTCTTGCTGCCTTGGGCCGAGCAGCTGCCATACCATGCTGTGATGCATGCAGATGGGATGCATTCAATGGTCCCTCTATACAAAATGGTACAGGTCATTGTGGACGTGCTGAATTTCTTTAGCCTCCTGTGTTGGTGTTGCTCTGCTTTCTTCACCATAACATCGATGCGGATGGACCAGGACACATCGTTGGTGATATTTACTCCGAGGAGCTTGAAGATTTCACCTTCTCCATCTCTGCACCATTGATGTAGACAGGGGCGTGCCCTCCACTCCACTTCCTTAAGGTGATGACCAGCTCCTTGGTTTTGCTGACATTGAGGGAGACATTGTTGTCTTTCAACCATTACAGAGCCACTAAGCTCTCTAGCTGTCGATGTGGAGTTTGCACATGCTCCCCGTGTCTGCGTGGGTTTTCTCCCGCAGTCCTAAGGTGTGCAGCTTAGGTGAAATGGCCACACGAAATAGACCCCATAGCATTCAGGGATGTGTCGGTGAGGTGTGCTGTAGAGGGATGGGTTTGGGTGGATGTTCTGAGGGTCAGTGCGGACTTGTTGGGCCAAAGGGCCTGATTCCACACTGCAGGGAATCTATGATCAATGAACTGATCTCCTCCCTGGACTCTGCCATCGTTTGGGATCTGACCCACTGCAGTGGCATTCTCAGCAAATTTGTAAACGGAGTTAAGGCTGAATTTGACTATAGTCACAAGCGTAGAAGGCGTATAGTAAGGGGGGGGTGGGAACGCAGACTTGCCGGGCATCAGTGTTGAGGATTATTGAGGAGGAGTTGTCACCTCTCCTTAGGGATTGCAGCCGGTGGGTCAGGACATGAAGGATCCACTCGCGGAGCTGGGAGCAGAGTCGTGGATCTCGGAGTTGGGAGATGAGCTTTGTTGGGATTATGAATTCAAAGGTGGAGGTAGAGTCAATAAGTACACGTCCGACGTAGGTGTCTTTGTGATCCAGACGTGTCAGGGATGAGAATAGGGCCAGGGAGATGGTGTTGGTCATGGACCTATTGTGAGTGTGTTGTGACTCACCTATTGTGAGCCTTGTTGACTGGGTTATTCTCTTCAAAGTGCTGCTGAATAGCACTGCCAATGACCCCCAACGTCACTTTGCCGATGGCTAAGAGAGGGGTGATAGGTTGGTAGCTGAGAGGCGGCAGATGGAGCTGAACCCTGGGAAGTGTGAGGTGATTCATTTTGGAAGGACAAACTTGAAAGCAGAATACAGGGTTAACAGTAAGAATTTTGGCAGTGTGGAGGAGCAGAGGGATCTTGGGGGTCATGTTCACAGTTCCCTGAGAGCTGCCACCCAGGCGGACAAAGTTGTGAAGAAGGTGTATGACGTGTTGGGTTTCACTAATAAAGGGATTGAGTTCAAGAGCCATGAAGTTATGCTCCAGTTATACAAAAGCCTGGTTCGGCCACATCTGGAGTATTGTGTCCAGCTCTGGTCACCTCATTAGAGGAAAGATGTGGAAGCATGAGAAAAGGGGCGGAGGAGATTTACCAGGATGTTGCCTGGAATAGAGGGAAGGTCTTACAAGGACAGGTTGAGAGAGCTAAGGATTTTCTCTGTAGAACCATAAAGGATGAGAGGTGACTTGATAGAGGTGAACAAAATGGTCAGAGGTATAGACAGAGAAGACAGCCAGAGACTTTTCCCTCGAGTGGAGGTCGTTTTTTACGAGCGGGCATAGTTTTCAAGTGAAAGGAGGCAGATAATCGGGCAGATGTCAGAGGTAGGTTCTTTACTCAGAGTGGTAGAGGCGTGGAATGCATTGCTGGAGAGGGTAGTGGAGTCGACCGCATTTGGGGCATTTAAGCGGCTATTAGATAGGCATATGGATGAGAGTATAAGGTAGGGATGGAGGTTAGATAGACCTTAGGTTGAGGGTAAAGGTTCGGCACGACATTGTGGGCCAAAGGGCCTGCACTGTGCTGATGAACACAACAGGCCAAGTAGCATCAGAGGAGCAGGAAAGCTGATGTATCGGGCCTAGACCCTTCTTCAGAAACGGGGGAGTGGAAGGGAGTTCTGAAATCAATAGGGAGAGGCGGACAGAAGATGGATAGAAGAGAGAATATGTGGAGAGGAGACAGACAGGACAAAGAGGCGGGGATGGAGCCAGTAAAGGTGAGTGTAGGTGGGGAGTTAGGGAGGGGATAGGTCAGTCCAGGGAGACAGACAGACAGGTCAAGGGGGTGGGATGAGGTTAGTAGGTTGGAGATGGGGGTGGGGATAGAGGTGGGAGAAGGGGAGAGGTGGGAGTAAGGATAGGTTAGGGAGGCGGGGACGAGCTGGGCTGGTTTTGGGATGTGGTAAAGGGAGGGGAGATTTTGAAGCTTGTGAAGTCCACATTGTTACCACTGGACAAAGGTTTACAATAGATGAATGACTATTTACTTCTCTCCTGTAGCATTTACACTTCAGTGATGCACAGATGGACTTTTTTCAGAGGTATTTGTTATATTAGGACATCAAATGATGCAGTATCATGTTCAAGTGCCGTGAGATCGAAGCAGCCTCAGCGTATTAGCTCTTCGATCAAAGTCATCTCAAGTCTTTGCAAAGATGCTTACCACATGGGAACAGGCCATTCTGCTCAGCTGGTGCTTTTGCTCCCACACAAATCGGAGAAGCTTTACAGTGTGGAAGCAGGCCATTCAGCCCATCGAGTGCACGCTGACTCTCCGGACAGCATCCCACCCAGACCCAACCTTATCGATGTATCCTGCATTTCCCATGACAATCCACCGAGCCTGCACATGCCTGGGCACTGTAGGACAATGCAGCACGGCCAATCCACCGAACCTGCACATCTTTGCACCCTGGGAGGAAACCAGAGTTCAAAATGGAAACTCATGCACACACAGGGAGAACGTGCAAACTGGCACTGTGACGCAGCAGTGCTAACCACTGAGCCACCGTGTCACAGCCCCACATCCCAATCGTTTCACCTCTCTGACCAACTTGCTCTCCATCCTTTTCCTCTGCACTCAGCTAGGTCAGTCCTCATGTTATCAGTGATCTGTACTGCCATCGCTCTGCATGGGTAGGCTCGAACTCTGCATTCCCACCAATCTCCCAGAAAAGATATGCCTCTTGAAATCTTTGCCCAATTTTCTGATGGTTATCTTGCATTTGTCGCCTTTCATTTTGGATTGACAGAGTGCAGACATTCAGTTCTTGACTGCCTTATCAAACCACTTCATAAGTGTACAATATCTGTATTCAGTAACCCTACAGCTATCTCAGCTGCAAGGAATCAGGGACAAACTTTACCCTACAGCTGATACCTTGAAGTTCTCAATTGTTTCAAACCAGACTAGGCTTCTTGGAGACCCAAACTCACAACAGGATTATGCTTCATATAAATTGCAGCTACTCACTATTCGCAATCTATCCTCTAGTTCCTCTCAGCCCAAGGACATCTCTGCAGGAGTTCCTCAGGATAGTGTCCTCCGCCCAACGCAACCACATTCCAAGAGTGTTTCCGTTTGAAAAGTTAGAACCACTAGTGCAATGCATCACCACTGGTTATTGCATGGTAGAGAGAGGTAGATAGAGAGAGAAGCAGATACAGAGAAAGATTTCGTGGGAGAGATAGAGATGTAGACAGACAGAGAGAATTGGAGACAGTGTGACAACATTGACAAGGAACACTGTTACAGGCAGCATGGCTGGAGGACTCAGCCCTGACTCTCCCTCCATAAAGATCTTGATGCTGGTTATAGATACACAGTGGGAATTTGCAATGAAATACTAACCTTTTATAAGGGGCATTGGGTGTCAATACAGTGTGCAGCTGCAGGAACATGGCAGGTCAGGCACCAGCCTTCACCAGGTCCTGATAAAGGGTCCCAACCTGAAGCATCGACTCTCTTGCACCTCTGATGCTGCCCAGCCTGCTGGGTTCCTCCAGCCCCACACTCTATTGGCTCTGACTCCAGCACCTGCAACTCTTGCTATCTGCGGGCATTGGATGCTTTGCTTTCAGACAGAAATGGTCTTCAGGGGCATGGGGAAAAGGCAAGACACTGGAGTTAGGTGAGCAAGCTGGTACAGACGCAACGGCCTGAATGCGGAGTGACCATGCTGAGGCTTAGCAGGAGCGAAAGCAGTCGATTGTCATTAACAACTGCCTCACCGCTCTCCCCGGTCTGCCGTACTTACACGGTCTGGCCAACATGTGACTCCAGACCCAAAGAAATGTGGTTAACTCTTACGGCTCTCTCACAAGCCACTCAAGTCAAGGGCCAGTGAGAGGTAGGCAATAAATGCTGGCCCAGTCAGTGATGAACGACTGAGAGAGAGAAAGAAAGAGAAAAATTCATTTCTAAATAAATGCAAGAAGCAAAGGACAAGGGGTTAATGCTCATTGATCATTTCGTCCATGAGGAACAAAGTCTTTGACAGGGTGGTGGTCAATCAGCGAAACTGACAAACACTTTGGTAATACAGTCGCATCATTAAAAGCAAAACGAAAATGACTTCAGGGGACCAGTGAATGGCGGTGCCCCTCAGCACACGCCACACAAAACAGAGAATTACTTCAAACAATTAATTAAACAGTTACTTAGAAGGATAAAGGAAGTGGAGGCAGAGATTTTGTTTACCCTCAATGTTAATCTCAGACGTTGGCATTTCATTTCAACAGCGCAGCAGGCCGAGGGGAGGGAAGGGTGAGCACGGTGACTCTGTGGTGCCTCACAGCGCCCGGGACACCAGGCTCAATTCTGCGCCCGGTGTGACTGTGTTTGGGTGCAGTTTGCACATTCTCCCTGTGTCTGTGTCGGTTTGAGCTGCTTTCCTCCCACAAGTTCATTGGAGAAAAGGAGGAGGAGAGGGGACCTAATTGAGGTCTACCATATAATGAGAGGCATAGATAGAGTTGATAGCCAGAGACTATTTCCCAGGGCAGAAATGGCTAACACGAGGGGTCATAGTTTTAAGCTGGTTGGAGGAAAGTACAGAGGCGATGTCAGAGGCGGGTTCTTTACAGAGAGAGTTGTGAGAGCATGGAATGCGTTGCCAGCAGCAGTTGTGGAAGCAAGGTCATTGGGGACATTTAACAGACTGCTGGACATGCATATGGTCACAGAAATTTGAGGCTGCATACATGAGGATCAATGGTCGGCACAACATCGTGGGCTGAAGGGCCTGTTCTGTGCTGTACTGTTCTATGTTCTATGTTCAGTGTCAATGTTCTGAGTGCCAAGAGGTGCAGGTTAGCTGGGTCAGCCATGGGAAATGTGGGCCTGTAGGGGTAGGGGGCACGGGTCTGGATGGGATGCTCTTTGGACAGTCATTGCAGACCCGATGGCCTGAATAGCCTGCTCCCACACCCGAGGGTGCTGGAATTCTAAGTCAGTGTAACAGGAAGAGAAGTTATAACATTAGGTGACTGGAATTGCCCAGCCATGTTCGCAGACAGGCCAGTGTGTGTCTTGCAATGTCCCAGTCTGCACTCAGGCTCCATCAGATGCAGCACACAGCAACAATGGTGGTAATATGCACGCTAAGCAATTGTAAGAAAACCAGGCAAATATTCGTTTGAAGTGAAAGGGACGTTGGGGCTCTGGATGTCTTACAGGGAGCAGAAGTGGCCCTAGCAGACCAGTCAGGGGTAAAAAGACAGCCTCTCTCCTATGGAAACCTTTCCAGTCGCTTGAGTTTCATGTCTGTTCCAACAGTGAATTTGGTAGCGGTTGTGATCCTGTGTCGGGGAAAGTGCGGCCTCTCTGGATGTGTCACCCGCTATCTGGTGGCCATGGCAGCAACGGACCTGCTCTGGGTCATCACGGCCGTGATACTGAACCGCATCAGCCGCATTTATTTCCCGCTCAGCCTCCTCTCCAGCACACCAGGCTGCAGCCTCAGTACTGCGCTCATCTACATGACCAGAGACAGCTCTGTCTGGCTGACGGTGGCTTTCACATTGGATCGTTTCATCGCCATCTGTCTCCAGAAGCTGAAGGGCAAACACTGCACTGAGAGGACGGCGGCAGTGGTCATTGGGACAGTAAGCGTGCTGTGCTGTCTGAAAAACATCCCCTATTATTTCACTTACGAACCGCTCTATGTAATTAATGACAAACCTTGGTTTTGCAGCATCAAATCCACTTTCTATTCCGCCCCTGTCTGGAAGGCATTTGACTGGCTCGATCGCATCTTAACTCCGTGTGCCCCCTTCTACCTGATCCTCCTGCTCAACGCTTGGACTATCAGGCACATTCTAGCCGCCAACAGTGCACGCAGGAGGCTCCGAGCCCCAGCTCTCCGGGACGGGCGGACTGACCCGGAGGTGGACAACCGCAGGAGGTCCATTGTCCTGCTCTTTGCCATCTCGGGCGCCTTCATCCTGCTCTGGATGACCTACGTTGTCAATTTCTTCTACGTCCAACTCCGCAAGGGCTCTTACTTCGCTGGCTTCAACTTCAGCGACCCGAGGTTTATCCTCCAGGAGAGTGCCAACATGCTCCAGCTGCTCAGCTGCTGCACCAACAGTTGCATTTATGCCGTCACTCAGAGCAGGTTCCGACAGGAGCTGAAGGATGGTCTGAGATATCCTCTCAATGCCATTGCTAGAGTCCTGAAGCAGTAACCGTCACTGCACACTCCACCTTCCATTCCACCCTGGCCTCTTCCTCTCTACATTTCTCCCCTTCCCCTCCGTTTCATGCTTAAACTCTTCTGTTCATTATAAATGTTAGAGAACTGACATTTTCTCATCGTCCTCATGATTCCATTCTCAATAATCACTGATCACTGAGTGCTCTCTAACTTGAGGCAATCTTTTCACACAGAAGGTGGCGAGTGCCTGGAACAGGCCACTAGAGGTAGGGAGTACAATGTTGTTGTTTGAGAAACATTTACACAGGTCCATGGATGGGCTCGGTATGGAGAGATATAGGCCAAACACGGGTAAATGGGAGTAGTTTAAATTGTGAAAACAGGGCAACATGGACAAGGTGGGCCAAAGGGCCTGTTTTCCATCGTTAACTCGATGACAAAAAGTTAAGATGTTATGTCAACTTTAGCATCTCGTCTTCTGAAAATGTTGGAGTCTGCTCTAAAAGAACTAACAGCAGAGCATTTAGAATATGATTAAGCAGAGTCAGTATGATTAATTAGAATCCCTACAGCGTGGAAACAGGCCCTTCGGCCCAACAAGCCCACACCACCATTTGGAGCACATACCCCTTTCCCAATGCTACTGTAAAACTTCCAAAAGACAGCTCCCTCTGCTCGATATTTGATGCTGCAATGTTGCAAACGCACGGGTTAACTCAGGTTGACCAAGCTCTCCTCTGCTATGCTGTGCACCCCGAACCTTTCCCCCTCTTTCTCTCTCTCTCTGCAGAGTTCACTTTTCTCTCCTCATTCCTACTTCCAAGCCATCATTTACTTGCATGCTCCTGCCCCCACTGTTTCTCCTAATTCCTGCTGAACATTCCCGCCATCACTTCGCTGACAATTGCGCAACATTCGACACATTCACCACTCTTCCCATGCTGAAGCAGGCTACATCCAAATGCCACAAGATGGGGATAATATCCATGCTTGGGCTGACAAATGACAAGTAACATACTTGTCGTAACAATGCCAGGAAAT
Source organism: Stegostoma tigrinum (assembly GCF_030684315.1). Lineage (NCBI taxonomy): Eukaryota > Metazoa > Chordata > Chondrichthyes > Orectolobiformes > Stegostomatidae > Stegostoma > Stegostoma tigrinum. The sequence goes on from NC_081402.1 coordinate 2,026,790, forward strand.
GGCCGTCTCCAACAAGAGACAATCCAACAATAACTCCCTGGCATTCAACGGCATTACCATCACCAAATCCCTCACGGTCAACGTCCTGGAGATCACTAATGACTTGAAAGGCAACTGCGCTAACTCTACAAGTACTGTGACCCAGCCACTGACACCCCCGCCCCATCAGTTAATTAAACAAAAGATCAGGTCAGCGTCTAGGAGTTCTGAGGTAACTCCCCCTCCTCCCTGCTCAAAGCCTGTCCCACCATCGACAAGGCACAAGTCAGGAGTGCGAGGGAACACTCACGAAGCTTGACACCATCCAGGACAAAGCAGCCGCTTGACTGGCTCCACCTCCACAAGCATCCACTCCCTCCCCGACCGACGCTCAGTAGCAGCAGTGTGTACGAGCTACAAGATGCTCTGCAGAAATTCACCTGAGATCCTTCGACAGCGTCCTCCAACCTACGGTCGCTTCTATCTCAAAGGGTAAGGGGCAGTAGATACATGGGAACGCCACCACCTTCAAGATCCCCTCCAAGACATTCACCATCCTGGTTTGGAAATAGATCGCTGTTCTTTCGGTGTTGCTGGGTACAAATCCTGCAATTCCCATCTTCAGGGCGTTGTGGGTCTACCCACAACACATGGACAGCAGCGGTTCCATAAGACAGCTCACCCCCACCTTCTCAAGGGGCAAGCGAGATGGAAAACAAAAGGAGAAGAAACAAACAAAAAAGAAATCTCTCATTGAACGACGGAGTCGGAGTCAATCCTGGAAAATGAAACTGGACAGCCCAGGCTCTCGGGCCATTGGAAAAGTGGCAAATGAAACTTGCAAACCATGCAGGGAGCGATCTGTCCAGTTTTATTACATTCATTTCTGGCATATACTTTATATATTACATTCTCCACCCTGCCCAATTGCTGCCTGCCCCTCTCTCTGCTCACACTCCCAGACAGCCGCACCCCTCCTGAGTAGCAGGAGCGCCACGCAATCCTTTTTTTCCCCAGCCTAGTGCTTGCTTCGCCCTTGCCCCATCCTCCTGTAGTCTGCAGAGAGAGATCCTACCCTCTCCGAGTGGAGGGGGAAGAATGCGGGGGGAGAGACGGAGAGGGTTACAGCTTGCCATTTCCAAATGCACGGGTGCACCCACATCGCAGGGAGAGACCACTTCTTGGTGGATGGGGGGAACCCTCCGTTTGAGCAAGGGACAGAGAGAGAGAGAGAGACAGAAGGGGACCCTGGGGAGGCAGAAGGGGAGGCGAAAAAGACCTGTTTCAAGTCCAGAATGGTTCGCAGAGCTGATGGAACTGGGCGGAGGTCCAGCAGGAAGCGGTGCGCGATGGTTTCAGTGGTCGACCCGCACATCCATCCTCAAGTCTCCCTCCAACAAAACGTCCACCCCCAACCCCAGCAACGACTGTCCGCTGCTTCAGTCCGTTCCTAGTTCTTGTCCGGCCCTTCCCTGTGCTGGATGAGCCCTTTGTTGATCAGTTCTGGGATTTCCACAGCAAGCCAGGGTCCTAACTGAGAGGGAAACAGACAGTCATTAGAGAACTCCGGCCTCAACCCTTTGTCACTGCGTACTGGCTCTCAGAGGGGTTAGAAACACAGTAAAGCTCCCTCTACAGTATCCCCCCCCATCAAACACTAACAGGACAGGGACAGCACCGGCTTAGGTACAGAGTAAAGCTCCTCTACACTGTCCCCCATCAAACACTCCCAGGACAGGGGGCTAGATACACAGTAAAGCTCCCTCTACACTGTCCCCCCCAATCAAACATTTCCAGGGACAGGGGCAGCACAGGGTTAGATACAGAGTAAAGCTCCCTCTACACTGTCCCCCATCAAACACTCCCAGGACAGGGGGCTAGATACACAGTAAAGCTTCCTCTACACTGTCCCCCCCCAATCAAACATTTCCAGGGACAGGGGCAGCACAGGGTTAGATACAGAGTGAAGCTTCCTGTATGCTGTCCCCTCCATCAAACACTCCCAACACAGGGACAGTATGGGGTGAGATGCAGAGTAAAACTCCCTCTACACTGTCGCCCATCAAACACTCCCAGGGACAGGGGGCTAGATACAGAGTAAAGCTTCCTCTACACTGCTCCTCCCTATCCAAACACTCCCAGGGCAGGGATAGCATGGGGCTAGATACAGAGTAAAGCTCCCTCTACACTGCTCCTCCCTATCCAAACACTCCCAGGGCAGGGATAGCATGGGGCTAGATAGAGAGTAAAGCTCTCTCTACATTTCACCATTTCCGAGTTGAGGGAGTGGATTGTAGCGGGTCCCTGTTGCCAGGCATTAAGAAGGTTGGAACAATGATTCGAAAGAACTTACCCCCAGGGCCATCAGGTGGCCCAACCCGAACTTGGGAACATTGCGTGCCCACAGAGGTTTGAAGTGTTCCGTCAGACAGATCTTCCCTCCTCTACGCAGAGAGAGCAGAAATCACTGGAGGTAAAAAGACACACTACCACAGGGAGAAGCAGTCACTCCGCAGGGAATAGGAGCATGCTTTCTTCATCGTAACCCGACACGGGCAAGTAGAGGCGCACTCCAGCTGTTTCCACGTTCTTCCTGGTCCCCGTCCCTCGCCATCTTCCTGCATCTTGCAAACTCTATCGTTGGCTTTAATCCCACAGTCTCCCTCCCTCTCAGCCTGTCACGCTCCACCCTTCCCTCTCCTGAGCTTTGCCTGTCCCCTCTGTCCATTTCTCTCCCCTGACATCTCTTTCCCTCCCCGTCACTCTCTCGTGGTGCTGCTCCTTTCAGCAATTTTCTCGCCCTGCATTTTCTTGCTCTGTGTTTGTGTGCGTGTGTGTGTGTGCGTGTACATGCGCGCACACATATACGTATCTATCTGTGTGTGTCTGAGATCTGCGTGTCTCTGTGTGTCGGGGCCTCTCACATTTATATTCACTCATAGTATATTGGGATCACTGAACGGCCCAATGTTTATTACCCATCAAGAAGGATCTGGTGGTCAGCTGCTTTCTTGATCCGGCTGCAGTCCCCACACACCCTCGGGACAGCCTGCACTGAGTCGTTAGGGAGGGTAATGTCAAGATTCTGACTCAGAAACACTGAAGGAAGGGCCATTATCTTTCTGAATCGGGTTAGTGAGGGGCTTGGAAAGGAACTTGCAGAGTGTGATGTTTCCACATATCTGCTGCCCCTTGCCCTTCCACAGAGTAGGGAGGGGGTGGGTGTGGAAGGTGCTGTCGGAGGAGCCTCAGCGAGTTGCTGCGGTGCGTCTTGTCGACGTTACGCACTGCTGCTGTGTGTCGATGGAGGAGGGAGGGACGTGTTGGAGCTCAGCCAAGCATTCGTGATAAGTCTATCTGCCGCTGTGAGTCGGTGGTGGAGGGAGGCAAGTTCTGGAGCTCAGCCAAGCATTCTCAGTAAGTCTATCTGCTACTGTGTGTCAGCGGTGGAGGGAGGGAAGTGTTGGAGCTCAGTCAAGCTTTCATGATAAGTCTGCCTGCTGCTGTGCATCGGTGGAGGAGGGAGGGACTGAGTGTTGAAGGTGGGGGTTAGTGTGTCAATCGAGCTAGGGGCTGGGAGGGTTGCTTTGTCCTGGATGGTGTCGAGCTTCTTGAGTGTTGCTGGAGCTGCCCCCATCCAGGCAAGTGGGGAGTATTCCATCAGACTCCTGGCTTGTGCCTTGTCCATGATGTGACAGGTTTTGAGGAGTCAGGAAGCAAATAACTTACCAAATTCTGACCTGCTGTTGTAGCCATGGCAATGGCATTTAAACTCAAAGGGTTTTTCTGCTGGACCTGGTTATTTCCCTGCATTTATGTAGCGGGAATGTAACTTGTTACTAATGAGCCCAAGCCTGGGATATTGTCCAGATCTTGTTGCATGTGGACTGCTTCAGTGTTTGAGAAGTGGCAAATGGGGCCTCACATTGTGCAATCATCAGCAAACATCCCCACTCCTGACCTTATGATGGAGGGAAGGTCATTGATGAAGCAGCTGAAGGTGGTTGGGCCTCGGATACTACCCCGAGGAACTCCTGCAGAGATGTCCTGGAGCTGAGATGATTGTCCTCCAACAAATATGACCATCTTCCTAAACCATCCAGGGTTTGCCCCCTGATTCGAGTTTTGCTAAGGCTCCCTGATGCCACACTCGGTCGAACGCAGCCTTGATGTCAAGGGCTGTCACTCTCACCCTCACCCTCTGGAATTCAGCTCTTTTGTCCACGTTTGAACCAAGGCTGTAAACGAGACCAGGAGCTGAGTGGCCCTGATAGAATCCTAACTAAATGGGTATAAGCAGGTCGTTGCTGAGCGTGCCTGGGTGGGAAGCTCTTCGGAGGGTCAGTGTGGATCCAATGGGCTGAATGGCCTGCTTCCACACTTTCAGGAATTCTCTGATCTGATCCAAGAGTCTAAACGTTAAACAGAATGTGTAGGATTGCTGGAGTTGGGCATAGATTTCTATTTTTGCAGTAAAACCAAGGGGTCAGAATTCTGACAAACTGAGAACACCACAAAGGTCGAGATCAGCAGAATTTGCCAAGAAAGACCTGGAAGCTGGAAAGGAATGACAGACAGAGAGGGAAGAGATGAGGATAACCAGAAATGGAATAAATAAAGAGGGGTGCAAACACAGAGCCAGGCTAGGAAGAGAGAAAGTGGCCTCGACTTGGGGGAATAAAAGGATGTTCGTTCGAACTTCTCATACGTACAGACAAGATCGGGTTTCAAAAGTGTGACCAGATGTGAATAAAAAGCTGTGTTCTCTTGTTATTTGGGCTAGTCTGGGGTGGCCTCTCCCTGTGCATGCTTGAATAAATGACTGCTAGCCTGAACTCGATTGCCAGCGATAACCGTAGCCCCGATGGCTCAGAGCAGACGGGGTGGGACATGGTGGGGACGGGTTTGCTCCCTCTGTGGAAAGGAGAAACTGAGGGCCTAACACCCTGACCCGGCTAGTTCCGGGGGGGGGGGGGCTATTTCCCACCGTCCAGCCCCCACCCCCCACCCCTGGCTGCCCGACCGTCAGTCCGTACCTGTACATTTTCGCCGTCTTGCCATCCAGCTCTGGCACAGCGATCTCTGGAGCTGTTGTAGGGTACGTGACGGGAATCTGCAGAAATGCGAGAGAGCTCGATCAGGCGACAGAATCGGAACGCTCGCCCTCGAGTGGGCCCCTCCACACCAACACGACCCGCATTTCCCAAACCACACTGCCGCACCAACCCCTCCACAAATCGAGCACAGCATTCCCAGGAATCCATGCGTGTCTGCGCGGGAGTACCTTACGTGCTTTTATTTGTCTGTGCTGATGCACCTGCACGTGTAGCAGTGCCATTGGAAGGAAATTAACTACTTACGTCAAACTCGATGTCAAACTCGTATTTCAAAAGTTCATGGATATACCAGCATTTACCAAACCACCTGGAGGAGAGGGAGGGAGAGAGAGAAACCTGGTGAAGGAATCTACATCGGATCGAGCCAACTTGTCATTCCTGTCCCCTCCCTCCATCCAGCAAGCGTAAAACAGAAGAGCAGTCCACTCACTGAATGCCTTTGCATGCACTCCGAGGATGCATACTGGGAATTTTTTTTAAATAAAAACATTCAATCACAGGGTGTAGGCATCACTGGCATCTGTTGGCCCAGCCCTAACCACCCTCTGGGCAACTAAGTATTAATCAGACTACCGAGAGTCTGTCGGTCAGGCCAGGATGGAGTGTGATCATCAAACTGTCTTGAGGGGTATAGGCTCAGAGCTGCACAGCTTGGAAACAGACCCTTTGGTCTAACTTGCTCATGTCGACCAGATACCTGAAATTCATCTAATCGCAACTGCCAGCATTTGGCCCCTATCTCTCTAAACCCTTCCTTTTCATATACCCATCCAGATGCCTTTTAAATGTTGTGACTGTACCAGCCTCCACCACATCCTCTCGCAACTTGTTCCATACGTGGGCCCCACTCTGAGTGGAAAAAGTTGCTGCCTCGGTCCTTTTTAAATCCTTTGCACCATAAACCTGTGCCTCTCTAGTTTTGGACTCCCCTACCCTGGGGGAAAAAAGACCTTGGCTATTCACTCTCACCATGTCCCTCATGATTTTATAAACCTCTGAAAGGTCACCCCCTCAGCCTCCGACGTTCCGGGGACAACAGCCCGCTCCTTTTCAGCCTCCCCTTTCAACTCAAAGCCTGCAGTTCTGGCAACATCCTTGTAAATCTTTTCTGTACCAGTTTCACAACATCCTTCCTACAGCAGGGAGGCCAAAATTGCATGCAGTATTCCAAAGGTGGCCTCACCAATGTCCTGTACAGCCACATCGCCTGTACTCAGTGCACTGACCAATAAAGATAAATGCGCCAAACACCCTCTTCACTGCCCTGTCTCACTGCGACTCAACCTGTAAGTAACTACGAACCTCCATCCTTTCAGGCAACATGCTCCAGATTCCCGTCACCTTCTGGGTGACATAAAGTCCTCAAAAACCTCCTGGTTACTGCTCCCTGTCTGAATGGGAGGAAGGGTTTCTCTCCATCTACCCTATCTCTGCGCCTCAATCAAATCCCACCCACCAAACACCGTCCTCAGTCTTCTCTGCTCTAAGAGAAGCAATTCCGGCCTATCTAATCTCTCGGCATATCAGAATTATTTCAGCCCAGGCAACATCCTGGTGAATGTCCTCTGCACAGCCTCCGGTGCATTTATCCTCTAGTGTGGGGACCAGAACTGAATGTAGGATCACAGAATGCTGACGGTGCAGAAAGAAGCCATTCAGCCCATCATGTCCACACTTTCCCACACCCCACAGCCTATCCGCTTAACCCAGCATTTCCCATACCTAAACCACCTGGATGGCACGTCCCTGGACACTACAGACAGTTTAGCACGGCTAATCCAGCCTAAACTGCACATCTTTCGACCGTAGGAGGAAGCCAGAGCACGCGGAGGAAACCCACGCAGACATGGGGAGGACGTGCAAACTCCATACCGTCGCCCCATTGTAGGAAGGATGTTATTAAACTGGAGAAGGTTCGGAAAATATTTACCAGGATATTACCAGAGGGTTTGAGTTAGAAGGAGAGGCTGGGGCTTTTTCCACTGGAGTGTAGGAGGTTGAGGGATGCTCTTATTGCGGTTTATAAAATCAAGAGGGGCATGGATAAGATGAATGAAAAAGTCTTTTCCATTGGGTGCGGAAAACTAGGGGAAATGTTTTAAGGTGAGAAGGGAAAAGATTTTAAAAGGATATGATGGGCAACTTGTTGTGTTACAAACAGTGCCTCATATGTGGAATGAACTGCCAGAGAAAGTGGCAGATTACAGGCGCAGTTATAACATTTAAAAGACAATTGGATAAGTTCAGGCATAGGAAAGGTTCGGAGGGATACAGGCCAGGAGCAGGTAGGTAGTGCTAGTTTTGTTTAGTCAGTATGGGCTGAAGGGTCTGTTTCCATGCTGCATGACTCATGTCTCAATGACAGCTTTATTCTGAGAGACAGGTGCCACTCACCGTGTTCCATCCTTGTTCGACTCCAATCTGAACCAGTCATTATCGGCCTGCTTGTTAGTTTCCACGTACTGCGGAGGAGAAATAAATGACCATTTTAAAAATGGAAAAGAAGGAGCACTGAAACAGGGCGCACCTTGCTTTGCTGATGAAGGGCCTAGGCCCGAAACGTCAGCTTTTGTGCTCCTGAGATGCTGCTTGGCCTGCTGTGTTCATCCAGCTCCACACTTTGTTATCTCGGATTCTTCAGCATCTGCAGTTCCTATTATCTCGGGTTGACCCCACCCTGGTGTCTGATCAGAATCTGAATGCTCACTTGGACCAGAGTGTGTGAAACATGGATTGTTCAGAGAGCACCAGAATTCAGGCAGGACACCCAGGCTTTGGACAGGGCACAGAGATATTTATCAGGAATGAGGGATATGGGTTATATAACAGAATCCCTACAGTGTGGCAGCAGGCCATTCAGCCCATCGAGCCCACACAGAACCTCTGAGAAGCATCACACCCACACTCAAACTCTACACCATCTCCGTAGCCCTGCTTTTCCCATAGACGACCCTGGACACTATTGGGCAATTGCGCATAGCCGATTCACCCTAGCCTGCCCATCGTGTGTGTGTGTGTGTGTGTGTGTGTGTGTGTGTGTGTGTTGGGGGGGGGGGGGGGGGGGCCGGGGGGAGGTGTGGGGATGAGACCTGGAGCACCAGGAGGAAATCTACACAGGCACAGGGACAACGTGCAAACTCCACACAGCCTGAGGGTGGAACTGAAGCCGGGTCCCTACAGCTGTAGGATTCAGTGCTAAGCACAGAGCCACAGCGCCGCATTCTTCACTGGTTTCCTTGATCCCGTCCAAAAAGAATGCAATGAAATCTCATCACCAGCTAATCTTTCTTCGCTTCAATCTGGAATTTGACTCTTCAATGGGACACAGGCAATATTAAGTGGAATAACATTTAGTTTCCATCCTTGGTTGCGTCTGGGGGTGATTGATAAGGGCAGTATAGTGGAAGCTTTGTGCCAACCCTTTGCTGTCCTTGTCCTGTGAGTGTTTGATTGGGCGGGGGCACAAAGTACAGGAAGCATTATTCTGTATCTAACCCCATGCTGTCCGTGTCCTAGTCTTTGAGGGGGGGGGTGAGTGGAGACAGTGCAGAGGGAGCTTTATTCTATATCCAACCCCCATGTCCTGGTAGTGTTTGATATGGGGGGAGGGAGAGACAGTGTAGACAGAGCTTTACTCTGTATCTAACCCCCTCTCCCTGGGAGTGTTCGATGTACAGGGAGACAGTGTAGAAGGAGCTTTACCCTGCAGCTAACCCTCTGTCCCTGGGAGTGTTTGATTGGGGGGGGGGGGGGGGGGCAGGGAGAAACAGTGTAGAGAGAGCATTACCCTGTATCTAACCCCCAGTCCCTGAGGGTGTTTGATGGCGGGGGGTGGTGTAGAGGAAGCTTTACTCTGTATCTAACCCCCAGTCCCTGGGTGTGTTTGATGGGGGGGAGCATTGTAGAGGAAGCTTTACTCTCTATCTAACTCCCTGTCCCTGGGAGTGTTTGATTTGGGGGGGGGAACAGTGTAGAGGGAGCTTTACTCTGTATCTAAACCCCTGTCGCTGGGGGTGTTTGATGGGGGGGGGGAGCATTGTAGAGGGAGCTTTACTCTGTATCTAAACCCCTGTCGCTGGGGGTGTTTGATGGGGGGGGGGAGCATTGTAGAGGGAGCTTTACTCTGTATCTAACTCCCTGTCCCTGGGAGTGTTTGATTGGGGGGGGGGGGGGCAGTGTAGAGGGAGCTTTACTCTGTATCTAACCCCCTGTCCCTGGGGGTGTTTGATTGGGGGGGGGCTAGGGGGAGGTATAGAGAGAACTTTACTCTGCATCTAAACCCGTGTGGGGACAAGTCGGGCCAGAAAATCAGGGAAAACGAACCCGTCAGATCGGAGGAAGGAGGGGCTACCACCCGGACACATTTGACGGTTACACCCGCCCTGACCGGAAGTGGTACCGGGGATCCGTTTATTTGCGTCACCGCGGCTCCACATCGTCTCCACCAAGGTTGAGCGATGGAAAGGAAGGTGCCTCCCACCCCGCTTGTACCTTGATGAGCGCCTGGTACTCCTCCTTAAGGCGCTCCCGCCAGCGCTCAGCGTCCCGCGGGCCAGCGTTGGTTCGCAGCAGCGGGATGCCACTCAGGATGCGGCGGGTAGCCTCGTCCGCCATGTTCCCGGAGGGAGAGCGGGCTGCGCAAGCGCGGAGCTGGCCCCGACTGTCCAGCCGGGAAGGCGGCGTCTGGTGTGACGTTGACGCCCTTCAGTTGGAGCATGCCGGGAATTGTAGTCTTTCTACCCCCCACATGCCCCATTGATTTGTAATACCAGGTTATAGTCCAACAGGACTAATGTCTCAAAGTTTGTTTGAGATCACAAGCTTTTTGAGCGTACCCCCTTTGCCAGGTGAAGTGAGAAAGAAGCACACAGAATTTATAAGTAAAAGATCAAGATCACTCAACTGTATTAAATGTATGAATGTATGAATGTATTAAACAAGCCCTGAGATGCTGTTAATTCTTCCCAAAGACTTCTCTGCATCAGTGAGACTAAACATAGACGAGTTGACCATTTTGGCGAGCATCTTCGCCTGGCCTGTAATGGCCAGCCTAACCACCCGGTCACCGCTCATTTCAATCTCCCCACCACTTCCCCTCCAACATGTCCATCCTGGGGAGATCGTGGGAACTGCAGATGCTGGAGAATCTGAGATAACAAGGTGCAGAGCTGGATGAACGCAGCAGGCCGAGCAGCATCAAGGCTGACGTTTCGGGTCTGGACCCTTCTTCATTTTCTGAAGAAGGATCCAGACCCGAAATGTCAGTTTTCCTGCTCCTCTGATGCTGCTCGGCCTGCTGCGTTCATCCAGCTCTACACCTTGTTATGTCCATCCTCGGCCTCCTCTAGCATCACAGCGACTTGGAACGCAACTTGAAGGACAACACCTTCCCTTTTGCCAAGGCACCCTATAGCCCAGAGGACTCAACGTTGAGTTTTCAATAACCTTCCCACCCATCGCCTGATTCCCCTTCCAGCCCCGCCTGCTCCCTTCCAGCCACCAACTGGATTCATCCCTCCAATCGACCAACCAGGTCATACCTATTACCAGTGTCCACCATTCCACTACCCCCCAACAATCTCTACCTTATCTGCAGCTCCCCCTAGCCCCACATCCAGTCCTGAAGAAAGGTGAGACCTGAAACGTTGACTTCTGCTTTCTTCCAGATGCTGCCTGGCTTGCAGTGTTCTTCCAGCCTCCTGTTTCTCTACCTTGTTAAATCTTTAACCACTTAGAAGGTTTTAATTAATGTATATATGACATTTTAGGTCAGACAATGCATGTTAGGTGTGAGGCTTTGTTTGGAATCTGTTTTGGTTTGGAGTCAGACTGGTTTTGTTTCTAAAGCACTATTTATAAAACACCAAATTGGCTGTCTATAAATTGTGTGTTTTTTGAAAAAAGTAGAATGTGTCAGCAAATACAAATTCACCCCATAGATATTTATGTACGTAAGGCGGGGGGAGAGAGAGAAAGAGTGTGTCTGTATGTGAATGGGAAAGAAAGGGGGAGAGTGTGTGTGAGTATCAGTGAATTTGTATTTGCAGAAGTACACAATTTACAAATAATCAATGTGGCGTTTTAGAAACGCCTACTTTAAAAATAAAATCAGTCTGACTCCAGAACAAAACAACAAATTTCTGAAATAAGATAATGAAATGTGAGGCTGGATGAACACAGCAGGCCTGCTGTGTTCATCCAGCCTCACATTTCATTATCTTGGATTCTCCAGAATCTGCAGTTCCCGTTATCACTGAACAAATTTCTGAAGAAGGGTTCCGACCCGAAACATCAACTTTCCTGCTCCTCTGATGCTGTGCTGTTTTCCTCCAGCTCCACACTGTGTTATCTCTGACTCCAGCATCAACAGTACTTACTATATCTCAGATTCTAAACAAGCCCTCATGCCTAACATGCATTGTCTGACCTAAAATGTCACTTCTTCTTTACACTGATAAAACCTTTAGTTCTCTCAGGGCAGTGCCTGGAAACAAATTTGGGGATTTACATAGAAGGTTTTAATTAATTAATATGTATAAGTGATTAAAGATTTAACAGCATCTTAGGTTTGTTTAATACATCCTGATCAGTTGTATGACCTTTTGATCCTTTACGTATAAATTCCATGTTCTCTGTGCTTCTTTCTCACTACACCTGATGAAGGGCTATGCTCCGAAAGCTTTCAAACAAACCTGTAGACTATAACTTGGTGTTGTATGATTTATGACCTTGTACCCCCAGAACAACACTGACATCCCCACATCCTTGATTTGTAGGAACTGTCGATTTCTTCATTCCTTTGACCTGCCCCCTCCTTGCTTTGACCCGCAGTGCCATTAAGAGGTTCGCATGGTGGTACAGAGACAGTGCAATTTAGATCCTAAACAAAAGCCCTCGGATCTGCCCAGATCACTGAACTTTCATCTGTTCTCATCCCATCTCCCAGCACGTGGCTCACAGCCTTCGATGCTATTTCATGGTGATGCCATAGAATCCCTGCAGTGCAGATAGTGGCCATTTGGCCCATCGATTCTGCACTGTTATGGACCAGACCAGACCTGCGCACTCCCCCCCAAAATATTTTAAGAAGGCAGCCTAGACCTTAACTTTTTCTTATTTTAAAGGTTAATGTGAGGTGCTGTGTCCCAGATGCAATTTGATTGGTCAAAACGACTCGACATTAAGCAAAACAATTTGTTTAAACAGTGCAGTTAGAATGCAGCAAGAGAAAGAAGAACTTAGAATAACAACTCAGTTGGAAAACTTAACTGAGTAATAAATACAGTAACTATTCCTAATTAACTGTTCCAACATAGTCATGTCCCATAGACATACCCCTTGGCAAAAAGGCAAATTCAGAAAAATAGAAATAATGGGAACTGCAGATGCTGGAGAATCTGAGATAACAAGGTGTGGAGCTGGATGAACACAGCAGGTCAGGCAGCATCAGAGGAGCAGGAAGAAGGGTCTGAATAAGGGTCCAGACCCGAAACATCGGCTTTCCTGCTCCTCTGATGCTGCTTGGCCTGCTGTGTTCATCCAGCTCCACACCTTGTTATCTCAGAAAAATAGATTTGTCTCACCCAGCAGCAGAGAAAGCAACCCCAGCTTCTAGCTGTAACCAACAGAGGGAAAAGATAGCTTCAACTTCTTCAAGCCCAACAGCAACTGCGTAAAACTAACCCTAACAACTAAGAAACAAACTAAAAGCCCTGGGTCTGAGAGAGCTGGTCACACCTGCTGTGTTAATTTATCACAGATTGCTTGTCACCTCTCGTGCAATCTCTCTCTTAAAAGAAACCAGGACAAAATACCTGTTTAAAACCACATAACAGGCCCTCCAAAAGCATTCTGCTTCAGACCAGCCGCACATTTACCAAGGTTAATCCACTTACCTTGTACATCTTTGGACACTACAGGACAATTTTAGCATAGGGAGGGAACCAGGGCACCAGCAGAAATGGGGAGGGCATGCGAACTCCACACAGTCATCCGAGGCTGGAATTGAACCCAGATCCCTGACACTATGAAGCTGCAGCGCTAACCACTGAACCACTTCATCTTTGTTTTGAGGAAGTCTCACCTCCACCACCCTATTAAAGCACACAGTTCCAGATTCCCACAACCCTGCGTGGGTAATTTCTGCAAATCCCCCTCTAAACTTCCCACTGCTTACCCTAGGAGCCTGGCTACCAACCCCCTCCACTCAGGGGAACAGTTTCCCTCTATCTGCGCTGTCCATGCCCCGTAGAAGGGTGTAGGTCCCTCCTTAGCATTCTCCCCTCCTGGGAAAGCATCTGTAAGCTGCAGGAGCAGAATTAGGCCGTTCAGCCCATCGAATCTGCTCTGCCAGTCAATCATGGTTTGGATGTTTCTCGAAGCCATTCTCCTGCATTCACCCCATGGCCCAACTAGTTTTTCTTCAGAGAGGAATTGATCCAGCCCGGGACAACATCCTGATAGATCTTCTTAGCACTCCTCTTCCGCCAACCCCCACTCCAGCACAATCACACCTTCTGACAGCGTAGCGACCAGAACTACTCAGACAGTACTCCATCCATGGGCTAACTAACATTGCACATCCATCACAACCTCAAGCTAATAAAGAATACCCAAGAAACTCAGCATCCAAGGAGACAGGGACAGAATTAACATCCTGGGATGAATATGACTTGTCATCAGAGCTGACCTCATACTCTTACAGTCAATGCCTTTATTAATAAAGGACACATACCTTCTTAACCACTTTACTCAACATCCTGCTGCCATCAAGGGTCTATGGGCACGCGTACCAGGGTCCCTCTGTACCTCCTACGGTCTGACCATAAGACGGTAAGACAGAGGAGCAGAAAACAGGCCATTCGGCCCATCGAGTCTGCTCCGCCATTCAGTCATGGTTGAGAAGTTCCTCGACCCCATTACCCCGCTTTCTCCCCGTAATCCTTGATCCCCTTTGTAATCAAGAACCTGTCTACCTCAGTCTTAAATGTACTCAATGACCTGGCCTCCACAGCCTTCTGTGGCAGTGAATCCCATAGATTCACCAGAGAACATAGAACAGTACAGCCCACGATGTTATGCCGAACTTTTACCTGAAACCTACGGTCTATCTGACCTCCACCCCTACCTTATACTATCATCCATATGCCTATCTAATAGCCACTTAAATGCCCCTAATGAGGCCAACTGCATGATCCTCTCTGGCAATGCATTCCACGCCCCGGCCACTCTCTGAGTAAAGAACCTACCTCTGACGTCTCCCCTATATCTACCTCCAGTCACTGAAAAACTATGTTCCCTTGTAAAAGTTACCTCCACCCTAGGAAAAAGTCTCTGGCTGTCTACTCTATCTATACCTGTGATCATTTTGTACACCTCTATCAAGTCACCTCTTGTAGTTCTAGAGAGAAAAGCCCTGGCTCTCTCAACCTTCCCACCATTCCAGGCAGCATCCTGGTAAATCTCCTCTGCACCTTTTCTAATGCTTCCACATCTTTCCTGTAATGAGGTGACCAGAAATGGACATAATACTCCAGAAGTGGCCGAACCAGGCTTATGTATAGCTGGAGCATAACTTCCTGGCTCTTGAACTCAATCCCTCTATTAATGAAAGCTAACACACCTTCCACTCCTACATCCAAATCATTGACAAAAAGTCACAAATAGAAGAGGACCCAGAACAGATCCTTGTGGTACACCACTCGTAACTGAGCCCCATGTTGAATATTTTCTGTCCACTACCACCCTTTGTCTTCTAAGGGTCAGCCAATTCTGAATCCAATCTGCCACATTTCCCCCCATCCTATGCCTCCTTACCTTCTGCATGAGCCTATCATGGGGAACCTTATCAAACACCCTACTTAAATCCATGTGTACCACATCCACTGCTCCATCTTCATCCATGTGTTTGGTCACCTCACAAATCCATACTGACTATCACAAATCAAACTGTGCCTTTCTGAGTGATCATCGATCCTATCTCTGAGCCCTTTCCAATAATTTGCCCACCACTGATGTAAGACTAACTGGTCTGTAATCCCTATCGCTATTTCCTTTTTTGAGCAAGGGAATGACGTTTGCCTCTCTCCAATCTTCCGGCACTATACCCGTGGACAGCAAGGATGAAAAGATCGTCACCAAAGGCCCTGCGATCTCGTCCCTCACTTCCCATTGAATCCTTGGATAAATCCCATCAGGTCCGAGGGACTTATCTGTCTTCAACTTCCTCGGAATTCCTCGCACATCTTGTTTACTAACATCAACCTCCTGTAGCCTACCTGCCTGTTTCACAATGTCGTCCTCTACAGCTAGGTCCCTCTCAGTTGTGAATACCGAAGAAAAGTATTCATTAAGGACCTCTCCTGTCTCTTTAGGCTCTGTGCACAAATTCCCTTTACAATCCTTGATCAGCCCTACCCTTTCTCTGGTCATTCTCTTATTCCTCACATACTTGTAAAAAGCCTTACAGCTTTCCTTGATCCTATCTGCCAAGGTTTTCTCATGCCCCCTTATAGCTCTCCTCAGCCCTTTCTTCAGCTCCTTCTTGGATAACTTGTATCCGTCTCAAGTCTTTTCCATTGCTCTTTTCCGAAACCTTACATAAGCCTCCTTCTTCCTCTTAACCAGTCGTTCAACCTCTCTGGAGAACCATGGCTCCCTCACTTGACCGCATCTTCACTGCCTGCGAGGGACAAACATATCGAGCACACGCAGTATGCAATCCTTAAACAATCTCCACATTTCTATAGCACTCTTCCCTGACAGCATCTGTTCCCAATTTATGTTACCCAGTTCTTGCCTAACAGAAATGTAATTACCCTTCCCCCAATTATAAACCGTACCCTGCCGTATGTACCTATCCTTTTCCATAACTATTGTAAAAGTAACAGTTATAATCGCTGCCACCAAAATGCTCTCCTAGCAACAGGTCTAACACTTGGCCCGGTTCATTGCCAAGCACCAAATCCAAAGTGGCCTCTCCTCATGTTGGTCTATCTACATTCTGTATCAGGAATCCTTCCTGAATGCACTGGACAAAATCCATTCCATCTAAACTATTACAACTAAAATGTTTCCAATCAATATTTAGAAAGTTGAACTCACCGATGACTACAACCCTGTGACTTCTGCACCTTTCCAGTATCTGCTTCCTAATCCGCTCCTCCACTTCTCTGCAACTATCAGGGAGTCTGTATAAAACCCCCAACAAAGTGACTGCTCCTTTCTTGGTCCTGACCTCAACCCAAACTGACTCCATAAATATATCATTCTCGAACTGCCTTTCAGTAGCTGGCTTACTAGCCCTGACTCGCAATGCTACTCCCCCACCCCTTTTACCACCCTCCCTATTTCTTTCAAAGCACCTAAATACTGGAACATCCAGCAACCATTCCTCTCCCTGAGTTACCCAAGTTTCTGTAATGGCCACAACATCATAGTTCCAAGTACTGACCTATGCTCTAAGTTCAATCGCCTTATTTCTGATACTAGTAGTGTTGAAGTATACACACCTCGAACCATCCGTGTCCACAATTTTGCTCCATTGACCACATTTCTTTATTAACAACTTCACTTCCTGTAGCGTCTGAGAATACCTCATCTTCTGAATTACAAATCCCATTCCCCACCCCCTGCCAATCTAGTTTAGTCCATCCCATGTAGCTTGAGCCAACCCCCTCCCAGGATATCTGTGCCCTTCTGGTTCAGGTGCAACCCATCCTTACTGTACAGATCCCACCTTCCCCAGAATATGCTCCAATTATCCACATAATGGAAGCCCTCCCTCCTACACCAGCCCTGTAGCCACGTGTTTAGCTGCACTCTCTCCCTATCTCTTACCTCGTTATCGCATGGCACTCGTAGTAACCCCGAGATAACTACGTTGTTTGTCATGGACTTCAGGTTCCAACCTTAATCCCTCACTCTCTGGCTGAAGAAGTTTCTCCTCATTTCCATTCTAAAATTCTTTAGTCTAAGGCTGTACCCTCGGGTCCTAGTCTCTCTGACCAATGGAAGCATCCTCCCAACATCCACTCTGTCCAGGTTATTCAGTATTGTGTAAGTTTCAATTAGATCCACCCACCTCATCCTTCTAAATTCCAATGAGTCCCAGTGTCCTCAAACATTCCTCATATGTTAAGCTTTCCATTTCAGGGACCATTCTCGTGAACCTCCTCTGAACCCGCTCCACGGCCAGTATATCCTTCCTGAGATATGGGGCCCAAAACTCCAAATGTGGCCTGACCAGAGCCTTGTAAAGCCTCAGTCGTACATCCCTGCAAGTCCCCTCAAAATAAATGCCAACATTGCGTTTGCCTTCTTGACTACTGACTCAACCTGCAAGTTTACCTTGAGAGAATCCTGGACTAGAGCTCCCAAGTCTCTTTGCACTTCAGCGGCTGGTCAACATACACTTTGATTCCCTTCCTTCTAACAGGGAAGAGTGAGAAGGAAATTCACCTGGGTGGGAGTCACTAAGAGGATGGCTTAGAGGCAGAATAGAGGAGCACATTCACTGTCCCTAAAGGAGGTGTGTAAACCCGAAGGGTTTTCAAGCAAGTTGACGTTGACGTTCCAGCTGAGATTTATTTAAATGATTTTTAATCGCCTGCCTGGGATTTCAACCCATTTCCTGCGCTCGGTGCTCATTTCATCGCAGTGTCACAGAATCGTTGTGGTCCAGAGCTATGTTGTGTCTGTTCTACCCCTGTTAAGGGGTTTGGGGCAGTGCAGTAGCTCAGCAGTTAGTGCAGCTGCCCCACAGTGCCGGGGGTCACTCCGCGTTCTCCCGGCCTGACTTTCCTCCGGGTGCTCCAGTTTCCTCCCATAGTCCGAAGCTGTGCAGGTTCGGCTGATCGGCCTTGGGAACCGCAGAGTTCCAGGGATAGGATTGGGGGGGGGGGGGGGGCGGGGAAATCAGTCTGGGTGGGGTGCACTTTAAAGGGTCAGTGTGGGCTCGATGGGCTGAAGGGCTGTTGGGATTCTACGATAATACCCCTCATCCCCCGCACACCCCGCCCTGTCTGCGTTACCCTGCACATTTTTCCTTATGAATAGCTGAACCGCAATCTCAGGCAGAGCGTTCCAGATCTTAACCATTCTTCATTGGCCCTTGTGGTATGTGGGCAGTTCTCGTTCAGATCTGGTGATCAGTTTGTGTAGGGAATCTGCTGGTTGTCTCTGGATAACCACGACACCTGACGAAGGAGTAGCATTCCATACCCTTGTTTTTTTCCAATAAACCCATTGGACTATAACCTGGTGTCTTGTGGCTTTTAATTTTATCTCCCGATGACCATTTCCCCTCTCCTCTTTCCCCAGCTTTCTCTCTCTCCTTTATCAAATCCCTTCTCTCCCTTTTTGCCATCTTCCTGACTCCTCACTGTTCCCTCTTTCCCTATCTTTCTCTCTCCGACACACGCCTTTGTCCATCTCTTACAGTCTCTCTCTCTCCATTTTCTTCAATCTTTCAGTCTCCATCTTTCTCTATCCCCTTTCCCCGTCTTACTTTCTCATTCTCTATTCCCATTCTCCATCTTTCTCTCACTCTGTCCTCCATTTTCTATCTCTGTCCCATTGCCTCATCCTTTCTTTCTTTCTCTAACCCCTTTCCCCATCCATTTCTCACACTCTCTCTGTCCCTCCCCCATCTTGCTCTCTCCCCATCTTTCTTTTACTCTCTGCTTTTCCCCACTTACTCTCGCTCCCACTCCCCCCAACACTCTCTCTCTCCTTCCCCAACTGTTTTCCTCTCTCTTTTCTGCATCTTTCTACCTTCCTCTTTTACTTTCCTTCCCACCCCCATCTGTCACCCCCTCCATCCCACCCGATCCAACCCCCCTCCCCTTCCCCCGATCCAACCCCCCTCCCCTTCCCCCGATCCAACCCCCCTCCCCTTCCCCCAATCCATCACCTTCCCCCAATCCATCACCTTCCCCCAATCCATCCCCATCCCCCAATCCATCCCCATCCCCTTCCCCCAATCCATCCCCATCCCCTTCCCCCAATCCATCCCCATCCCCTTCCCCCAATCCATCCCCATCCCCTTCCCCCAATCCATCCCCATCCCCTTCCCCCAATCCATCCCCATCCCCCAATCCATCCCCATCCCCCAATCCATCCCCATCCCCTTCCCCCAATCCATCCCCATCCCCTTCCCCCAATCCATCCCCTTCCCCCAATCCATCCCCATCCCCTTCCCCCAATCCATCCCCATCCCCTTCCCCCAATCCATCCCCATCCCCTTCCCCCAATCCATCCCCATCCCCTTCCCCCAATCCATCCCCATCCCCTTCCCCCAATCCATCCCCATCCCCTTCCCCCAATCCATCCCCATCCCCCAATCCATCCCCATCCCCTTCCCCCAATCCATCCCCATCCCCTTCCCCCAATCCATCCCCATCCCCTTCCCCCAATCCATCCCCATCCCCTTCCCCCAATCCATCCCCATCCCCTTCCCCCAATCCATCCCCATCCCCTTCCCCCAATCCATCCCCATCCCCTTCCCCCAATCCATCCCCATCCCCTTCCCCCAATCCATCCCCATCCCCTTCCCCCAATCCATCCCCATCCCCCAATCCATCCCCCAATCCATCCCCATCCCCCATTCCCATCCCCTTCCCATAAACCATTGCCTCCCTTTACCCTCCCATCTCCTCCTCCCACTCTCACCCCACCCCATTCCCTCACAGTTGCCTCCCTCTTCTCCCTCCATGTCCCCTCAACTCCAGTGATGTCACACTCTGATTGATGGTGCACTATCGAATGGGAAGCATGGAACAGGGGTGGAGGGTGGAGCGCAATCTTCTTCTGACCAATGGGAGTGGAGGGGGCAGGACCTCTGGCTGGCTTCTTTATCTGCTGCACGAGGAGCAGACTCTGCTACTGGGGGCCACTGCAGGGGTTCCACTGTGAAAGGCACTGGGGACGTTGCAAGGGATCCACTGGGGGACGACTGCAGGGGGGGGGGGTGTCACTGGGTGGGGGGGTCCAGTGTTTGTAATCCACAGAGCGTCCAGTGCACAGGATCCACTAGGGGGTCCAGTGTTGGCAGTCCTGGGAGCAGAGGGAGTGTGAGATCCACTGGGGTCCAATACACTGGGAAATGGAGGGAGAGATCTACTTGGGGGGCAGAAGGGGTATCCACTGCTGGAATCATCAGTTGCGGAGTGACAGCAAGGTCTCATACAGGAATCACTGGGCTGGAGGAAGATCCATTTTGAGGATCACTCCGCTGATGGGAGATGTGGAGATCTACTGCAGGGTGCACTGGGCTGGATAGTGATTCACTGCTGGGAGTACTGTTCTGGAGGGAAGGACCTACTACAGGGAAGCGCTGGGTTGAAGTAATCTGCTACCAGGATCTCAGGGACAAAGCAATATTGACAGAGATCCACTGCTGGAAGCACTGGGCGGGCAGTGATCCACTATAGGGATAACTGGGTTAGAGAACCATTCCCTGCGTCTAGCACTGGGCCAGAATGAGAAAAACGGATCAACTGCAGGAAGCATTCAGCTGAAAAGAATGATCCACTGCAGGGTACATTAACCCAGAGAGACCACTGCAGTGTCGTGAGGTGATCCACTGCAGGCAGCACTAACTGGGGGTTATCCACTGCAGTGATCCCCTGCGACCCAGAGAGATCGGCTGTAGGTGACCTGGAGAGAGCCACTGCAGGTACATCAGTGTCCTGGAAAGATCAGTCTTGATCGGGAAAGATCCACTGCAGGGTTCAGTGGCCTAGAAAGATCCACCGTGGCCAGGAGTTACATGGAGAGATCTGCACCAGAAATCCATTGCTAGAGAGATCCACCATAGGAACAGGTGACCCAGAGAGATCAGCTGCAGAAAGCTAATGCTCCCAACAAGGAGCTGAGGAGATCTGCCTCAGGCTTGGCAGTTACCTGGAATAGTCTGACTGCAGACATTCTAGTAATCTAGAGAGATCCACCTAGGGCAAGTGATCAGGAATGTATCCACATAAGGCAGAAGTACCCTGTAACAGATCCTCTGTAGCCCCTTCATACCTCAGAATAAATCTCCAGCAGCCAACAGTCCCCAGGTTAGATCCACTGGCTCTATGCTTCCATGACCGGGCGTGATCTGTGAAGGCCTAGAATCCATCCTCCACAGCCTTGAAATAGATCCACCGCGGGCCGGAACAGATCGGCTACAGCCTGGGACACCCAGGAGCGGACCGATCCTTGTGGGGCACACCCGGGGATCAGATCCACTCCCTCGGCGTTCACTGCAGCTCCACCTGTAATCCAGTTTTGTTCTGGCCTCCGTCAGCAACCCTGCCACACACTGACGTGGGTCCACTGAGATCCCCCTCCACGGACCGCGTGTTAACCTGAAGCTTTGCACCCGGGTACATTCTCTGTCACCATGTCCTCTCTCCCCTCCCCCTAGTCCAGTGTGGGCTGTCTGTTCTTCCCAGTCAGATGTTCTTCCATTCTCACATTCCGATCACTTAATGTTAACGATAACATCCTGTCCCATCCAGAACTCCAACACCCACTTACCCCCAACAATGCATAAATGCTGCCCCTCCATTCAGCTCTAACAAAGAGGCATCTACACTCGAAATGTTAGCTTGTTGCTTCTCCACAGGTGTTGTCTGACCCACTGTGATCTTCAGCATTTATTTGTTTTCAGTATAGGCTAAAAAGAGCTTGGTGTTGCAAACCATGCAACACAGAAATCAGTGTGAGAGACTTGGGATTCGACCTAATTGTGCAGAGCAAATTCCAATCAATCCAGAAGGAGTTGTAATTTGCAGCCTGAAAGATTTGAATGCTTTTAGGAAGTAATCGGAGAGTCCATCAACAGATGAAGAGATCAATGGGCCTGCAGTGAAAGATCAACTGAAGATGAAAGTCATCCATCTCTCTAGATCATGTACACCCAACCTCTAACCTGTTCCCTCACTGAATCTGGATCTTGAAACCCCGCCCCGCCATGTACCCTGACCCCTCCGCTCCCTCCATGTAACCTCAATCATCCCTCACCCTGTTCCTGGAGCCCTCCCCCACCCTGTACTCAGACCCGTCCCACACCCTGTATTCAGACCCCTCCCACACCCTGTATCCTGAACACTCCCCCACCCTGTACTCAGACCCGTACCACACCCTGTATCCTGACCCTCCACCACCCTGTACTCAGACCCCTCCCACACCCTGTATCCTGACCCTCCACCACCCTGTATCCTGAACTCCCACACCCTGTATCCTGAACCCTCCCCCACCGTATCCTAACCCTCCACCACCCTGTATCCTGAACTCCCACACCCTGTATCCAGACCCCTCCCACACCCTGTACTCAGACCCTTCCCCACCCTGTATCCAGACCCCTCCCACATCCTGTATCCAGACCCCTCCCACACCCTGTACTCAGACCCTTCCCCACCTTGTATTCAGACCCCTCCCACACCCTGTATCCAGACCCTTCCCCACCCTGTACTCAGACCCTTCCCACACCCTGTATCCTGACCCTCCCCGACCCTATATTCAGGCTCCTCCAACACCGTGTATCCTTATCCCTCCCACACCCTTTACTCAGACCCTTCCCACACCCTATATCCTGAACTCTCCCCCACCCTGTATTCAGACCCCTCCCCCACCCTGTATCCTGAACACTCCCCCACCCTGTACTCAGACCCCTCCCCACCCTGTATCCTGACCCTCCCCCACCCTGTATTCAGACCCCTCCCACACCCTGTATCCTGACCCTCCCCCACCCTGTATTCAGACCCCTCCCACACCCTGTATCCTGAACACTCCCCCACCCTGTATTCAGACCCCTCCCCCACCCTGTATTCAGACCCCTCCCACACCCTGTATCCTGACCCTCCCCCAACCTGTTATTCAGACCCCTCCCACACCCTGTATCCTGACCCTCCCCCACCCTGTATTCAGACCCCTCCCACACCCTGTATCCTGAACCCTCGCCCACCCTGAATTCAGACTCACCCACACCATGTATCCTGAACCCTCCCCCACCCTGTACTCAGACCCCTCCCACACCCTGTATCCTGAACCCTCCCACACCCTGTATCCTGACCCTCCACCACCCTGTACTCAGACCCCTCCCACACCCTGTATCCTGAACCCTCGCCCACCCTGTATCCTGAACCCTCCCACACCGTATCCTAACCCTCTACCACCCTGTATCCTGAACTCCCACACCCTGTATCCAGACCCCTCCCACACCCTGTACTCAGACCCTTCCCCACCCTGAATTCAGACTCACCTACACCGTGTATCCTGAACCCTCCCCCACCCTGTACTCAGACCCCTCCCACACCCTGTATCCTGAACCCTCCACCACCCTGTACTCAGACCCCTCCCACACCCTGTATCCTGACCCTCCACCACCCTGTATCCTGAACTCCAACACCCTGTATCCTGAACCCTCGCGGACCCTGTACTCAGACCCTTCCCCACCCTGTATCCAGACCCCTCCCACACCCTGTACTCATACCCTTCCCCACCCTGTGTCCAGACCACTCCCACACCCTGTACTCAAACCCTTCCCACACCGTGCATCCTGAACCTCCCCCACCCTGTATTCAGGCTCCTCCCACACTGTGTATCCTTATCCCTCCCACACCCTTTACTCAGACCCCTCCCACACCCTCTATCCTGAACTCTCCACCACCCTGTATCCAGACCCTTCCCCACCCTGTACTCAGACCCTTCCCACACCCTGTATTCAGACCCTTCCCACACCCTGTATTCAGACCCCTCCCACACCCTGTATTCAGACCCCTCCCACACTCTGTATCCTGACCCTCCACCACCCTGTACCCAGACCCCTCCCACACCCTGTACTCAGGCCCTTCCCCACCCTGTATCCAGACCCCTCCCACATCCTGTATCCAGACCCCTCCCACACCCTGTACTCAGGCCCTTCCCCACCCTGTATCCAGACCCTTCCCCACCTTGTATTCAGATCCCTCCCACACCGTATCCTTACCCTCCCCCACCCTGCACTCAGACCCCTCCCACACCGTGTAGCCTGAGCCCTCCCCCACCCTGCACTCACACCCCTACCACACCCTGTATCCTGAACCCGCCCTAACCCTGTCCCCTTACCCCACCCCATGACCCGACCCCTCCCCCATAGTCTACTCTGACAGCTCCCCAACCCTGCATCCTGACTCCTCTCCCAAAGTGGACCCTGGTCACTCCCCCACCCTGTAACCTGACCCCTCCCCAAATTAAGACCCTCACCCTCCCCCATCCGGTTAACTGACCCCACCCAACAGCGGCGCCCTCTTGCCCCACCCACCGCAAGATCGGACACGCCTCCCTCTGACCACGCCCACCAACTGCAAAGCTCCGACTCTGGCACCGCCCCTTAAGATGGCCCGGCCCTCCATTGTGAACGGCTCCACAAACCCCGCCCCCTCCCGCTGAAACAGGCACTGATCCCGCCCCCGTCGGAAACGGCCCCGCCCCTCCCGATGTACCCATTAACCGTGACTTCTGACCTCGCCCGGTTTGGAATGTTCTGGAGACCCCCCGCGCCTGCGCGCTGTCACCGGAAGCTGCTGTCCGGAGAGTCCGAACCTAGGGCCTGGTCTCCACAGTGAGGCCTGGGTTTGGGGTTCGGTGAGTCTCCAGGAAGGTATACCCCACAGAGAGGTGAGATGTTCAATAACTCACTGTTTACAGTGGATCCATGGTGATATGGGGGGGGTGGGGGGTGTAGCTCCCTGTGTTTGTGTCTGTTTAAAGTGGATCCATGGTGACATGGGGGGGGGGCGTAGCTCTCTGTGTCTGTGATACAGAGTATCTGTTTACAGTGGATCCATGGTGACATTGGTCGGGGTGTAGCTCTCTGTGTCTGTTTAAAGTGGATCCATGGTGATCTCAGGGGGGTGTAGCTCTCTATGTCTGTTTACAGTGGATCCATGGTGATCCTAGGGGGGTGTGGCTCCCTGTGTTTGTGTCTGTTTACAGTGGATCCATGGTGATATGGGGTTTGTAGCTCTCTGTGTCTGTGATACAGAGTATCTGTTTACTGTGGATCCATGGTGATATCAGGGGGGTGTAGCTCTCTGTGTCTGTTTACAGTGGATCCATGGTGATATCAGGGGGGTGTAGCTCTCTGTGTTTGTGTCTGTTTACGGTGGATCCATGGTGATCTCAGGGGGGTGTAGCTCTCTGTGTCTGTGATACAGAGTATCTGTTTACAGTGGATCCATGGTGACATCGGGGGGGTGTAGCTCTCTGTGTCTGTGATACAAAGTATCTGTTTACAGTGGATCCATGGTGACATCGGGGGGGGTGTAGCTCTCTGTGTCTGTGATACAAAGTATCTGTTTACAGTGGATCCATGGTGACATCGGAGGGGTGTAGCTCCTTGTGTCTATTTCTCTTCCCAGTGGATCCATGGAGATATTTAGGGTTCTAGCTCTCTGTGTCTATGATAGAGAGTATGTGTTTACAGTGGATCCATTGAGATGTCAGGCGTGTAGCTGTCAGTGTCTGTGATAGAGAGTATCTGTTTTCAGTCAATCCATGGGGAAATTTGAGTGAGATAGATTCTATCTGTGGTTTACCTATGGAGATACCGGGTGTCGCTTTCTGTGACAGGGAGATAGTGTGTTTGTTTCAAGCAAATCTGAGAGATCTGGAGATGTAAGTGTGTAATGGTGATGACATAGTGTTTGTTTATATTGAATCCATGTAGGTGTTTGGGATGTACCTGTGTGAGAGCGAGAGAGACAATATCTGTTTATTGTGAATCTAAAGCACTATGAGAGGGTTCAGCTGTGTTCAGTGAGGGTACCTGTTTTGTCTTGAATCAGAGAGTATCTGCTGACCAGATGTCCTAAATTAATCTCGTTTATGTGAATCCATTGAGCTGTCTTAGTGTAGCTGTGTCTGTGTGATAGAGAGCATCTGTTGACAGTGGAGACGTGGGAGGGTGTAAGTATGCTTTTGTGTATAAAATATGTTTGTATGTATGTATGCATAAATAACAGTGTGATGCCAACAGCATGGGTTCTGGCTACCATGAAGGAACTCTTCTTTTCAACCTCTCTCCCCTAGCCTGGCCTGTGGTGGCCCTCGGGTTAAATCTCCACCTATCGTCTCTCCCTGATGAGACAGCTACCTCATTATCTGGTAAGATTATGGCAACGTGGTCTGGTTAAGGTAATTCTGTGGAGATATCAGGGGATGTAGCTATGTGTCTGAGTGAGAAAGAATCCATTGATAGTGAATCAATGGACAACTCGCTCAAAGCCTGTCTTACTTCTTTTATTATCTACCAATTTTGAAAAATTTTGGTAAACTTTTAGTGACTGTCACCATTTTCACAGTGCACCCAACTAATCCAGCTGTCTTGCTACAATACAGTGTAAGGACAACTAGGGATAGAGTCATAGAGATATACAGCGCAGGAGCAGACCCTTCAGTTCAACTCGTCCATACCAACCAGATACCCCAAATTATTTTAGTCCCATTTGCCAGCATTTGGCCCTATCCCTCGAAATGCTTCCTTTTCATACACCCACCCAGATGCTTTTTAAATGTTGTAATTGTACCAGCCTCCATCTCTTCCTCTGGCAGCTCATTGCATTCACATACCACCCTCTGCGTGAAAAAGACTGCCACTTAGGTCCTTTTAAATCTTTCCCCTCCCACCTTAAACCTATATTGTCTGGTTTTGGACTCTGCTGTCCTGGGGCAAGGGTCCTTAGCCAGTCACTCTACCTGTGCCCCTCAGGAGCTTGTAAACTTCTATAAGGTCACCTCTCAGCCTCCAACACTCTAGGCACAACAGCCCCAGCCTATTCAGCCTGTCCCTCTAGCTCAAACCTTCCAACCCTGGCAACATCCTTGTAAATCTTTTATGAACCCTTTCACGTTTCACAATATCCTTTCTATAGCAGGGAGACCAGAACTGAATGCAACATTGGACAAGCATGGATAGGGTGAACAGCCAAGGTTTTTTCCTAGGGTGGAGGGAGTCCAAAAATAAAGAACACAGGTTTAAGGTGGGAGAGGAAAGATTTAAAAAGGGCCTGAGGGGTAACTTTTTCATGTAGAGGATGGTACTTGTGTAGAATGAGGTGCCAGAGGAAGTGGTGAAGGTTGGTACAATTCCAACATTTAGAAGTAGTCTGGATGGGTATATGAATTGAAGGGTTTAGAGGGATTTGAGTCAAATGCTGGCAAATTGGACTGGGTCAGATTGGGATGTCTGGTTGACATGGACAAGTTGGGCAGAAGGGTTTGACTCTACAACTGTGACTCTATATCATGGAGTCTATCTGTGTGTGCACATAAGAGAGAATATCTGTGGGTACTAGAACCATGGACATATCAGCAGAGCTTCTGCATGCATAAGGTAGACAGTATCTTTTGATATTGAATCCATGGAGTTGCCAGGGTTTAGTCATGTGTAAGGGAGGTGGCGTATCTGTTTCTAGTGAATCCTTGGAGATATCAGAAAGTGTAGTTGTGTGTGAGGCAGAGATGTATCTGCTTCTTTTTCCCTTTATTCATTCACAGGATGAGGGTGTCGCTGACTAGGCAGCATTCATTGCCTACCTGGACAATTAAGAATTGCTGTGGGTCTGGAGTCACATGTAGGCCAGACCAGGTAAGGATGGCAGTCTCCTTTCCTAAAGGTCATTAGTGAACCAGGTGGGTTTTTCTGACAATCGACAATGGATTCATAGCTGTCATTAGATTGTTAATTCCAGACATTTATTGAATTCAAATTCTACCACCTGATTTGAACCCAGGTCCCCAGAACATTATCTGGGTCTCTAGATTAACAGTTCAGCGATAATACCAGTAGGCCATCGCCTCCCCTTTAATGAATTCATGGAGATATCACGGGTGTAGCTGTGTATCTCTGCAATAGAGTGTATGTATTGATGATGGGGTGGAGGGAGGGGAAAAGGATAAATGCTAAGTGAAGATGGATTCCAGAGAGAGAGAGATAGAGAAAGACACAGTTGGGCAGACAAAGAAATGGGTAAAGGTCAGCCTGGGAGAATGAACAGCTGCTAACTGGGACTTCTGGCGGCTGCTAATGGGTTGTTGATGGTAGCAACCCACATGATGATAAGGCCTGGTGTGTTGGGGTTGGGATAAGGACATGGGAGAAGGTGCTAAGGCCCTAAAATTGTTGAACTTAATTTTGAGTCATAGTCATTCAGCGCGGAAACAGACCCTTCCATCCAACCCATCCACGCTGACCACATTTCCCAAACTGAACTAGTCCTACTTGTCTGCATGTGGCCTATATCCCTCTTAAACCTTTCTTGTTCATGTACCTGTCCAAATGTCTTTTGAATGTTATAACTCTATCTGCATCTACCACTTCCTTTGGCAGTTTGTCCACACACAAACCACCCTCTGTGAGTGAAAAATTGCCCTTCAGGGTCTCTTCTAAATCTTTCTCCTCTCACCTTAAAAATATGCCTCCTAGTTTGAATGCCTCCTCTCCCCCGCCATCCTAGGCAAAAGAACTTTGTTATTTACCTTATCTATACTCTTCATGATTTTATAAACCTCTGTAAGATCACCCCTCAAACTCTTCCACTCTGGCGAGGAAAGGTCCCAGTCTAACCAGTCTCTCCTTATAACTCAAACCCTCCATAGCCAGAAACATCCTGGTAAATCTTTTCTGAACCCGCTCCAATTTAATAATATCCTTCCAACTAAACCGGTACAAGAGGCCTCACCAATATCCTGTGCAACCTCAACAAGACATCCTGAGGGGTTACCAGTTACCATAAACTGAATTGGGCTAGCCATACGAATGCTGCGGCTACAACAGCACTTCGGACACTAGGAATTTTGCAGCGAGTCACTCATCTCTTGTCTCCCTCAATGTCTGTTCACCAACTAAAAGGCACATCACGAGTGCAATGGAATATTCTTCCTAGCCCTGGACGAGTGCAACTCACACAACATTCAAGAGGCTTGTTGCCATGCAGAACAAAGCAACCCTTTCACTGGCATCCCATCCACCACATGCAGCGTTCACTTCGCTCGTCGTTGACATACAGTGACGGTAGCCTGTACCATCGACAAGATACACTATAGTAAGGCTCCTCCAACAACATCTTCAAACATGTAACCTTTACCACCTTGAACAATAAGGGCTGCAGATGTTTCAAAGCTACACACCATTCTAACTTGGAACTAGTTGCATCTCTACAGTGCTGCCAGGTCAAAATCCTGGAACTGACCACCTTACAGCACTGTGGGTGCCAACAACTGCAACGGTTCAAGAAAACAGCTCACCACTACCTTCTCCAGGGCAATTAGAGATGGGCAATAAATGCTGGCCATTCCCGAATGAATTTTAAAAAAAATACTGATCATCCTCATATCTAGATCACATTAGATCTAGAAATAATATATCCCAACAAACTGAAAGAAGAATAGAGCTACAACATTGGCATCTATCTGACAGTTTGTTGCCTGTAGCTAAAGCTGTCTGTATGCTGAGATTTTTAAAATCATATAACAATTTATATGACTTTGAATTTATAACTATTTCTGCACTACCTCTGATCAGTAAAGTGCATGGCGACTTAATCCATGTGTAACACAGATCTCTGCCATACTCAACAGATGTACCAGGGCTGATGCTGAGACAAGTTGTTCAAGTATAGTGGGGGTCCAAAGAGGGAGAGAGAAATGGTGAGGGCAAGGGAGAAAAGGAAGATTGAAGAGACGAATTAGGAGCTGAAGTAAGGCTCGACCTCTAAGATCATGACTAGTCTGAATTCTCCATGTTCTGCCATTCTCCCCCACCAAATAACCTTTTGCCCCCTTGCTGATCGACATACCATCTATCTTTGGTCTGAAAAGATTCCAAGTCTCTGTTTCTACCACCATTTGAGGAAGAGAAGTCCAAAGACTCATGACCATCTCTGAGAAGTTTCTGATAATGTCTGTCTTAGATGGATGATCTTTTGCTTTGGAAAGAGAAGGGTGGGGTATGGTGATTGAGCTACACCAAGCTTCAGCAGAAAAGTCTGACCAAATGCAACAATGAGATCAGTGTCAAAGGGTTTCAGCCCAAAACGTTGACTTACCTGCCCCTCGAAAGCTGACCGACCTGCTGTGCTTTTCCAGCCTCTAACTTGTGGAGAATGAGATCAGGAGTTCCTTAGGTTAGTGTCCTAGGTCCAACCACCTTCAGCTGCTTCATCCCTTCATCATAAGGTCAGAAGTGGGGATGGTCGCCAATGATTGCGCAATGTTCAGCACCATTCGTGACTCCTCAGATACTGAAGCAGTCCGTGTTCAAATGCAGCAAGACCTGGACAACATCTACATATAACAAGTAACTTTCACACAATGCAAATGTCAGGCAATGGCCATCTCCAACAACAGAGAATTTACCATTGTCCCCTGAAATTCAATTGCATTACCATCACTGAATCTCCTACTCTCAACATCTTGAAGGTCACCATTGACCAGAAACTGTACTGGGCTCGCCGTATAAATAGTGGCTACAAGAGTAGGTCAGAGGCTAAGAATACTTCAGTGAGTGACTCACCTCCTGACTCCATAAAGTCTATCTATATTTGACAAGGCGTATGTCAGGAGTGTGATGGAATACTCCCCTCTTGTCCAGATGGGTGCAGCTCCAACAACACTCAAGAAGCTCAACATCACCCAGGTCAAACCAGCCCACTTAATTCATGGCACATTCACTCCCTCCACCACTGACGCACAGTAGCAGCAGTGTGTACTATCTACAAGATGCACTGCAGAAATTTACCAAAGATCCTTAGACAGCATCTTCCAAATACACAACCACTTCCATCTAGAAGGACAAGGGAATCAGATACGTGGAAATGCCTCCGCCTGCAAGCTCCGAATCCTCTAGATTTGGAATTAGATCAAAAAACCGAAAGACCTGCAGAGGCTGTAAGTCAGAAGCAAGAATAAGAATTTTTGGAAAAACTCAGCAGGTCTGAAGGGTCACTGGACCTTAAATGTTAATTCTGATTTCTCTTCACGGATGCTGCCAGACCTGCTGAGCTTTTCCAGCAATTCCTGTTTCCATTGGAAATAGATGGCTGTTCCTTCAGTGTCACTGGGTCAAAATTTCTGGAATTCACTTCCAGCACGTGGCCTGCAATGGTTCAAGAAAGCAGCTCGCCGTCCCCACCTGAGGGACAGCTAGGAATGGGCAGTAAATGCTGTGCTCAGCCAGCAACATCCCATATCCCACAAATGAATAAAAGAAATGGGGATAATAAGGTGTGGAGCTGGACGAACACAGCAGGCCAAGCAGCATCATAGGAACAGGAAAGCTGATGTCTCGGGCCTAGACCCTTCTTCAGAAGTGGGGACTTGTCTTGTTCATTGATGTGTCCTGTGTATTCCAGGTCTGGGGATACGGAGTTCCGACATCTTGGGGGGAAACAATGGAAATGGGAAAAGAGACGGAAGTATTGCTGAGCGATCAGCCGGGATCCTCGGAAGGCCACGGGATGGGCCAGCAGGCTCCCAGCGTCCAGGAAGATGACTGCTTTCAGTGCTTTGTCTGTGGCAAGGGCTTCCGCTGGGCATGCCTGCTGAAGAGGCACCTGCGGGTTCACACTGGCGAGAAGCCCTTCGAGTGTGCTGTGTGCAAGAAGTGCTTCAGTAAGTCCAGCAACCTGACCCGGCATCGGAGGTTTCACACCGGCGAGAAACCCTTTGAGTGCACCGTGTGCCAGAAACGCTTCTCCACCTGCAACGACCTGCGAGTGCACCAGCGAATCCATACAGGGGAGAAACCCTTTGAGTGTGCCGTCTGCAAGAAACGGTTTTACACGTCTGGCCACTTGATAAGGCATCAGCGGACTCACAGCGGGTCGGGGCCTGTTTGGACCACCGCTCGTTAACTCAAGACTTCCCGTGGTGCTGAATCTCCGGGATGTCTAAATTTCTGCAAAGCGGGTGACGGACGGTGAACCCCACCCTGTCACAAGGTTAAACCTTGTCCGTTTTGGACGGAGTACTGGAACAACCGTGTGGTTACTGTCCGTCAGTCAAACTCCAGCCCCTAAAATGGAACCGTTGTGAACCTGAAATCTCATTCACTGAACTATTGCTGGAGTTTTCTTTTAAAAGATCGTGTCACCTTTTCAGATTGCCTCGCTCCACTTTTCTGATTCTCAGTTGCCTGTGGGGATCGGAACAGTAGTTGGGAACCAAGGTGACTGATGTCCTACGTGGACATCTCCCAAGATGCTCTTTGTCCGGTAAATTCAGCCTTGCATATTTGGCCAGGACATCTCTTTACACTTCTGAAACTCCTTTCCCCTCCAAATGCAGGATCATCGATGTTTTGCCATACTGAGACTCTGTGCAAAGTGAGAAGGATTGTACTGTATGCTGTGAGCTTGTGATATTACTCAGTGAATCCAGTCAGAAACCTGCGTCCTGCTGGAAAGTTCCTCAGCGCCAGATGGCTACCTCCACTGGTTATTTTCACGAGACTGCCACAGATTGATGCAGGATGGATTGCCACCTTGTCGTCAGAAACCCTGCAGTGTGGAAGCAGGCCATTCAGCCCATTGAGTCGACACAGACCCTCTGAAGAGCCTCCCACACAGACAGTCCCCCCCCCCTCCCCCACCCTGTCTCTGTAACCCTGCATTTCCCATTGCTAACTCACCTATCCTGCACATCCCGGAACACTATGAGCAATTTAGCAAGGCCAATCCACCCAAACCTGCGCATCTTTGGATTGTGGGAGGAAACTGGAGCACCCGGAAGAAACCCATGCAGAGATGGGGGAGAATGTGCAAACTCCATACAGCCAGTCGCCCCAGGGTGGAATCGAATCCAGGCCCCTGGCACTGTGAGGAAGCTGTACTAACCACTGTGCCACTGTGGCTCACCCTAGTGCTTCTTATCTCTAATACTTGGCACATGCCAATTAATAGACCCAATCTGATTTCCTCTTCCCACTGAATGCTTCTCTGCATAGTCACCCAAACCTGACCTTAACCTAAAGGGACACCATCTGCTCATGTGGTACCATCTTCATTTCTGCTCCCTTGCAGTGGGACAGTCCCAGCTCCTTGCTACCTCATAGTGGTGCAGTCCCAGCCCCTTGCCTCCTCATGGTGGTACAATCCCAATTCATGACCCCTCACAGTGGTACAGTCTCAGCCCTTTTGCTGTGGTATAGTTCTAGCTGTTTGCCCCTTCATGGCAGTTCAGTCCCAGCCCCTTGCCTCATCGTGGTGGTACCCACCCACCCAGCCTCTTGCCCGCTCATAGTCTGTCCATCCTTGCCTACTTGCATGATGTGGAATGTTGATGTCTTGTCTGAAGCTCAGAAAAATGAAGGTCTCTGATTTCTTGACACTCTTCTGCCTATTGTTAGAGAATATACCAGATTCTAAAAGAATCAGCACAGGAGGAATCCACTGAACCTAAGTGATCAGTGCTGGTGCCTCACTATCATATGTGGAGAGATTGGAGTGACTGGGCTTGTATACACTTGAGTTTAGAAGGATGAGAGGGGATCTGATTGAGACGTATAAGATAATTAAAGAATTGGACACTCTGGAGGCAGGAAGCATGTTTCCGCTGATGGGGGAGTCCAGAACCAGAGGACACAGTTTAAAAATAAGGGGTAGGCCATTTAGAACAGAGTTGAGGAGTAACTTCTTCACCCAGAGAGTGGTGAATGCTCTGCCCCAGAAGGCAGTGGAGGCCAAGTCTCTGGATACTTTCAAGAAAGAGATGGATAGAGCTCTTAAGGATAGTGGAATCAAGGGTTATGGGGATAAGGCAGGGACAGGATACTGATTGTGGATGATCAGCCATGATCATAATGAATGGTAGTGCTGGCTCGAAGGGCCAAATGGTCGACTCCTGCACTTATTGTCTATTGTCTCACCCCACCAATCTGTCCTCTCTCCCTTGTGTTTCTAAGGTTCCCTTATAGTCATCTGTAATAGTTGTTTCAATCGTAATGTGGTTGTGCGTCCCACATTCTCACTGTGTCTCAGTGCAGTCACTTCTGATTTTTATTCCCCTCGCATTTACCTTATCTGTCTTAGTTTTATGGTCTGTCCCTCCTGTCAGGCTGTCCTTCAAACCTACCTTTTTGACCAAAGCTTTTGACTGCCCGGCCTAACATCTCCATACGCATTTCGCGTGTCAGAGTTTGTCTCATGCAGTGTGCCTTGGAATGTTGCACAGTTGAAGGTGCTATTTCTATAAGTGCATACCACTACGAGAGGTTTTGAAAACTCTTGCTTCTGTTTGTTTGAATATGGTACATGGCTGGTATGTCCCTGATCACCTTTGGACTCTAAATAACTTCTGCAGGATGGTGGCAATAGAAGCTGAATTTCCCAACTCTCACTAAGGGTTGAACAATAGTTCAAGTCGGATTGAAGATAATGTGGTGAAGATAAAGGCAGCTTTCACACTGTGACTGATCAGAAATCCTCTATCAGACTACCAAACAAAACAACTAGGAAGGCAAGGGGGTTCTGAAAGGTATTAATTTTGTTGTTATGATGTGTTTGATGTGTATCCAAAGATAACACTTGTGAGCGGTGTTTGCGGACCTGGCTATAACCCTGAGAATGCAAGCCTTGCTTACAATACATGGTGGCACAGCAGCTCAGTGGTTAGCACTGCTGCCTCACAGCGCCAGGGATCAGGGTTTGATTAGAGCCTCCAGCTGTGTGAAGTTTGCTCATTCTCCCCGTGTCTGCCTAGGTTTTCTCCCACAGTCCAAAGACGTGCAAGTTAGGGTGGATTAGCCATGCTGAATTGCCTATTGTGTCCAGGGTTGTGTAGGCTAGGTGGGTTAGCCATGGTAAATGCTGGGTTACATGGATACGGTAGGTGAGTGGGCTGCACTTTGCAGGGTTGGAGTGGACTCAATGCGAGCGAGTTTTGAGAAGATTTGTAGCTCAGGTTGAGGTTCTGGATGTGAGTTTGCTCGCTGAGCTGGAAGGTTAGTTTTCAGATGTTTCGTCACCATTCTAGGTAACATCATCAGTGAGCCTCCGACGAAGCGCTGGTGTTATGTCCCACTTTCTATAATAGAAAGTGGGACATAACACCAGCGCTTCGTCGGAGGCTCACTGATGATGTTACCTAGAATGGTGATGAAACGTCTGAAAACTAAACTTCCAGCTCAGCGAGCAAACTCACATCCTGGACTCAATGCGCTGAGTGACTTGCTTCCACACCATAGAGATTCTGTGATTCTGTCTGTTTAGGAGTTTGCAAGGAATCATTAGCATTGATAGCGAAGGGAGAGAGGTTTTCTGCTGGTGGCTGTACCTCGAGATGGTCAAAAGAGCCCTTTCTTCATTTAGAGTGGCGCAGGTGTCCCCCAACTGCCTCAGAAGGTTTGATTTAATCAGTGTAAATTTAAGGCTGAGTTCTTTTTTTTCTTTATTATGTCAGACAAGGGCATTTGGAGTCAGGATACAGACCAGACACAATCTCATCAATAAACAGTAGGAGCTGAATGCCTTTCTCCTGTCCTGAGGACTATGTCGCTGGGATCTTGTTTTCACCCTCGCTGTGTTTGGATTTGGGGTTTGGTTCCATGGGTCCCCTCTATTTGAAAGCTTCTCTCCACTCAATCTTCTTCTGACCACTAGTCCTGAGTAAGAAGTGTGCGCAAGTGGGACTATTTTAGTCTGGAAAACTTTGACCAGCGTGGACAAATTGGACCGAAGGGTCTGTTTCTCTGCTGTATGACTCAAAGTAACATATTGTACTCACCTGGCTCTTCAGAGAGTCAGTTTAGTGCACAACTGAGCAAAAGAGGTAGTCAGACTGCAGCTAGAATATCTCTGAATGGTATAGCTGAAATACTGTGAAGTCCCAAAACTATCATTGGGCACAATGGAGCTGAATAAATTGTCTAGTATGTTTGTATTTGAATTGAGTAGCCTGGTTCATTAGCACCTAGTCATGTTCCACATTGTCTCTCCACGTTTCTTATAAGGGGCGATACTACTGAAGCGGAGCAAAGAAGTGGGCACCAGGAAGGATGAGCAAGAGGTAAGAAAAAAATGGAGGTTGAGTTAACAACAGAAGTAACTTGTGGTCCGCAGACCATCAGATACTGCTTTTGCAAGACGTCTGTCTCTCCTGATGCTATGTCAGTCTCTATTTGTCGTGGGAAGCTCCAGTTTTCTTACAGGCACTCGTGACGGCTCAAGTCCCAAAAATGGCTGATGTCTGGAGCAGGTTTTCTGAAGCAAGCTATTCTTGAATGGCACAGTCTTAATTGTCATAGCGCAGACGGTGACTGTACCCATCACATCCAAACTGGCTCTCTGATCAAGCAGCTCATTATGTGCCATTCTCCCTGTAATCCTGCACATTGATCCTTTTCAGATGAGAGATTCCCAATTGAATCTGCCTCTCTAATACCATCTCTGGCAGCGCCTTCCAAAGTCTAACTGCTGGCTGCCTGAGATAGCTTTATCTTGCATCGTTTTCTCTTTTGTCAGTCTCTTTTAAATCTGTGTCCTCGGTTTTTCTTTTTGATCCTGTCATAAAATGAGAACGGATTCTCCCAATCTGGTCTGTTAAACCTCTCAAAATTTTGCGTGCCAAGATCTCCACTTGGTCTTCTGTGCTATAATGAAACCGGTCCCAACTTCTCCTGTCTATCTTTGTGACTGAAGTTCCTCAACCTTTCAAACATTTTCATCAATCTTTTCTGGACCCTATTCCATACCTTCACTTCCTTCCTGAAGTGCAGTGCCACTAACTCCCTTTGATTTGGTGATGGCAAACAAGGCAGAATAGGTGAGTTGTCATTCTGTGAAGAAATATTG
This sequence comes from Stegostoma tigrinum, assembly GCF_030684315.1. Classification (NCBI taxonomy): domain Eukaryota; kingdom Metazoa; phylum Chordata; class Chondrichthyes; order Orectolobiformes; family Stegostomatidae; genus Stegostoma; species Stegostoma tigrinum. The sequence continues at coordinate 2,063,703 of NC_081402.1, forward strand.
TATGATGATCGCAATTTTAAAATTTTGTTCATTCATGGGGCCTGGGCGTCATGGGTTAGGCCAGTGTTTACTGCCCATCCCTAATTGTCAAGAGGGCAGTTAAGAGTCAACTGCATTGCTGTGGCTAGAGTCATGTGTAGGCCAGACAAGGTTAAGACAATGGGTTTCCTTAAAGAAACTGCATACAACAATCAACAGTAGTTTCTTTTTTAATTCCAAATTTTTCCTGATTGAATTGAGTTTTCACCTTCTGCCAGGATGGGATTCAAACCCACGGACCCAGAACGTTAATCTGGGACCTGGATAACTTGTCCAGTGGCATTGCCACTACGCCACAGCCTCCTGTGTTTGATAATGCCTGAGAGAATGAGGTCTCTAAACTTGGGTAAGGTTGACGTTAAAAGAATGCAGCACAAGATGATGCACATAAATAGAATCATCAGTGGAGACGTCTGTGGAGAGGAAATTTGTTTACTAGGTTTCCCTTGTGGAATTGAACAACCACGGTCTGCCAACGAGGTAGCATTTGGACAGTGAGCTAAACCAGGTCACTATAGGCTAGTTAGCTTCTGTCAGTTGGTAATTGGAGTCTATTGTAAAGGATGTAACAACAGAGCATTTACAGATACATAATTATGATCACACAGATTCAGCATGACTTCGTGAAGGGGAGATCATGCCTGAAAAATTTATTACACTTTCTTGAAGAGTTAATAAGTAGGATAGATAAAGGGAGACCAATAGATGTAATATATTTGGATTTCCAAAAGGCGTTTGATAAGGTATTACACAAGGGTACTCAGTGAGATAACAGCCCATGACTTTGAGATGAGTATTAGCGTAGATTGAGGATTAGGAATAGGAGCTGGCCATTCATTCTCTTGAACCTGTTCCACCATTCAATGAAATCATTTCTGATCTTTAACCTAACTCCATATACCAGCCTTTGGCCCATATCCCTTAATAACATTATTTAACAAAAGTTTGTCTATCTCAGATTCTGATCCAGTATCCACTGCTATTTATGAAAGACAGTTCCAAACATCTACCACCCTTTGTGCGTGAAAGTGCTTCCTAACATCTCTCCTGAATAGTCTGGTCCTAATTCTCGGATCATGCCGCCTAGTTCATCAATCCCCAATCAGTTGAAAATCTTTTTCTACCTAGTGTTTGCCTGTTAATAATCTTGAGACTCTGATCAGATCACCTGTTAACTTTCTAAATTCTAGAGAAAACAGGCCTAATCTGTATAGTCTCTCCTCATAACTTAACCCCTGAAGTATCGGCCTTGGAAATCTACGTTGTACTCCCTCCAAGACTCCCAAGAGGGATCTAACAGGCTTTAGTATAACTGTGGCATAACTTCTGTATCAGTCCTCTAGTTCTAAAGGCCAGCATTCCATTAGCTTTCTGGATTATTTTCTAAACCTGTTTGTGACATTATAAAGAGCAATGGACCTGAACCTTTGGGCATCCACTGTACTTGACTTTGTGCCTGACCTGACCTATCCGTTCTTGCTACCGAAGCCCATGTTGATGATCTGTAGACATGGGTTCAAGCCCTACTACCAACAACTGGTGAAATCTGAATTGTTACTAATTTAGTGATCTGCAAGAGTGATTCCAGGAATGAGTAACTTCAGATATGAAGATCGTTATGGTAGTTAAGTGACCAGAATAGACCCAAACATGACTGAGATGAGTTCTGATTCCCAAATCTCAGAATTGTTATGGTGTAGAAACAGGCCATTTGGCCCATCATACCTGTACTGGTTCTGTTACTAGTGCCAATCTCCTGCCTTTCCCATATCCACTCCCACCCTCCTAGCCATTTTCCACTCCTTTGTCACCTAACTGTTCTTCTCTCTCTTTGGGCTGTATCTCCACCTATCATCTACTCCTTACACCCCCTCTCCCCACCCTATCTTGTGCATAAAAATCAACTTTTCCCTAGCTACTATCAGTTCTGAGGAAGGATCACTGGACCTGAAATGTTGACTCTAATTTCTCTCCACAGATGTTGCCACACCCTCTGGGCCATACCGTCAATTTCTGTTTTTGTTTTTTTTCTGTCTAATACTCCTCTCAACTTCCAGAATTGAACCTGCCTGCAATATATTTCCAGGCAGTGCATTCCAGAACCTTATTTCTACCTGAGTGCTAACTTTATGTGATTCATGCACCAGGGCAATGAATAACTCTGCCAATGATTATGTGCAGTTTGAAGGTCTTCAGTAAAGCTTTCTCAACACTGTCCCAATCAAACACTCCCAATAAAGGGACAGCATACTGTTAGATACAGAATAATGCTCTCACTGCATGGACTCCATCAAATAATCCCAGCATAGATCAGTACGGGATTAGAGATAGGGTAAAGTGCCCTTTACTCTTTAACTGAAGGTAAAGTCTCTTCAACATATCTACAACAAATACCTCCAGGATAGGTACAGCACGAATTAAGATAGGCAGTAGAGATAAAGAGTACACTGTCTAAATAAAACACTACCAAGACAGGTACAGACCAGGGTTAAAGTATTATGTGCCTACACTTGTCCCCATCAAATACTCCCAGCACAGAAACAGTACGGGATTAAATACAGAACCAGTCTTCCTTTGCTACTATAAACTGAAAGTAAAGCCCTCTCTACTCATTTAAGCTGGAAGGATAGTGAAAATAAAGCACCTTGACACTGATCTGATTAAACACTTCCCCCAGGACTGGAACAGCACGTGGTTAGATACAGAATAATGCTCCATCTGCATTGTCCACATAAAAGACTTCTAGGACAGATACAGTGTGGGGGTAGATTCAGAGTAAAGTCATCTCTCCACGGACCCCATTAAACACTCCCAGGACAGGGACAACACCAGGTTAGATAAGAGAGTAATACTCCTTCTGCACCTGTCCAAATCAAAGTCATCCAGGGCAGATCCAATATGGGACTAGATACAGAGTAAATTCCCTTTCTGATTGACCCAAAAGCAACGATCCCTTTACTCTTTTAAGTTGAAAAATAAAGCACCTCCTAGATTATCTCCATCAAATACTCCCAGGACAGGGACAGCACAGGGTTAGATGTAGAATAAAGTTCCCTTTACTCTTTTAAACTGAAAATAAAGTTTCCTCCATAACTGTACCTCAAAGTCTTCCAAGGCAGATACAGCTTAGGGTTAAATACAGAGTAAAGCTCCTTCTACACTGCCTCCATTGGTCACTCCCAAGTCAGGATAGCACAGGGTTAGATACACAGAGTAAAGCTGTGTCTAACTATCCCCATCAAATATTCACAGAACGTATACAGTATGGGGTTAGATACAAAGTAAAGCCCCCCCCCCCCACCTTCACACTGCCCCAATCAAACATTCCCTGGACTGGGACAGTATGGGTTTAAGATGCACAGTAAAGTAACCTCTACACTCCCCACATCAAACACTCCCATTACTGATGCAGCATGGGGCAGATACAGAATAACCCTCCCTCTATTCTTTTAAACAAAGATCCTTTTACCCTTCCAAAAATTAACGTACAGCCCAGGTTAGATACAGAATAAAATTTCCTCCACGCTGTTCCCATCAAGCCGTCCCCAGGGAAGTACAGTTTGGGGTTAGACATAGTGAAGCCCCCTCTACGCTGTCTCCATCAAACAGTCTGAGGACAGAAACAGCACAGGGTTAGATACAGAGCAAAGTTCCTTCCGCAATCCCAGAAGAGATACAGTTTGGGACTAGATACAGATTGAAATTCATTCTACTCTTTTAATTTGAAAGCAAATCTCCCTCGACACTGTTCTGGTCAAACACTCCCAGGACAGGGATAGCATGGGCTTAGACACAGCCTTGCTCTATGAAACTGACGGTGGAGCTCCCACAAGTCTTTTAAATCGGAAGTGAGCTCTCTCTACAATTTTACACTGGAAGTAAAACTGGAAGTAAACTGCAAGTATAGCTCATTCTAGAATGTTCCATCAAACAATCCCAGGACAGGGACAGCACAGGGTCAGATACAGAGTAAAGCTCCTTCTATACTGTTCCCATCAAACATTCCCAAAACAGATACAGAGTAAAGCCCTCTCTACTTGTGAATGAATTAATGATTTTGTTGTCGCATGCTATTTACAGTGAGAGAAACAGTAAAATAGAGTGAAAAGCTTCTCCGTTGTTACCGTGATTCGGTGCTATTTTGAATTGTTTAAAGAGTAAGCAGAGAGATAGCTTAAAGACAGTGCAGCCACTCTCAGCCAGCTCCTCATCAAGGATGCCTGCGCTGCAGTCTAAACCAGACCCAAACAACATGAAATCACCAGTCCTCAGGCTCCATCTTCCGCTGCTGGGCCTACCTAGCATCCGTCAAGTCCAATGTCAGATCCTGCCCTGGCCCTGGAAAACTAAGTAGGGGCTCACTTGGTGCTGCCACAAGGTCTGTGCTGGGCCCATTCGTCACACTCGAGTCTGCATTGGGATTGCTCGCCGCTACCAATAGGAGTAAAGGGAAATAAACCAGTAAAGAAAGGAAAAAACAAAAAGTGGTCAGAGCAGATGAACCCCCAGCACACTAACCCTATTTTGCCATCATGTTGATGACATCAGAAGTTAAAGTTCACTTCACACTGTGCCCACCAAACCCTCCCAGCACAGGGTTAGATAGAGAGCGAAGCTTCCGCTCCAGTGTCCCCCAGTCAAACGTTCCCCAGGCACAGCATAGGGTTAGATACAGAGTGAAACTCTCTCTACGCCGTCACCCCCATCAAACACTCCTAGGACAGGGATAGCATGGGGTTAGACACAGTATAAAGCTCTCTCTATACCGTCCCCCATCAAACATCCCAAGTCAGGGACGGTTTGGGGTTAGATACAGACTAAAGCTCTTTTAAATTAACAGTAAAGCTCTCTCTACACTGTTCCCAACAAACACTCCTAGGGTAGATTTAACACAGAGAAAAAACTCCCCATCCTGTTTTAAATTGAAAGTAAAGCTCGCTCCACACTGTTCCCCATCAACCACATCCCGGTCAGGTACACAACAGTGTTGGATGGGGAGGAAAGCTACTTCTACTCTTTTAAACTGAAAGCTACCTTACACAGTTCCCATCAGTCACTCCCAAGACAGCCAGGACTTTGTGTTTGACAAAAAAATAAAGCTCCTTCTGCTCTTTTCAACTGAAAGTATACAGCTTTAAACTTTTAAAAATCCTCCCTCTACTCAACTCTATCAAACACTCCTATCCGTTTCTGAAGAAGGGTCGAGGCCCAAAACATCAGTTTTCCTGCTCCTCTGATGCCTGTTAGCCTGCTGTGTTCATCCAGTTCCACACCTTGTTATCACAGCAATGAAGCATGGGTTAGACAAAATGGGGTTAGATAGAGAGTAAAGCTGACTTTGCTCTTTTGAACAGAAAGTACATATTGCTGTGCTCTTTTTCTGAAGGTAAAGCTCCATCTACATTGTCCCACTGAAACACTCCCAGGACTGGTACACGAAAGAGTTAAGATACAGAGTAAAGTTACCTCCACTCTTTTAAACTGAAAGTAAAGCTCCCTGAACCTTTCCATCTTCAAACACTCCCTGAAGGAAGACGACACAGGTTGGTGGCATAACCAGGACCAGAATAACTGAGAAGGAGATCCTGATGTGGAACAGATCGCTGTTCCTTTAGAAAAGCAAAACCAGAAGAACTGTGGATACTGTAAATCAGGAACAAAGCCAGTAGTTGCTGGAAAAGCTCAGCAGGTCTGGCAGCATCTGTGAAGCAAAATCAGAGTTAACGTTTCGGGTCCAATGATCGTTCCTCAGCTGTAAGGAAGCTTGAGACATCAATCGCCTTAACCTCTCCACCCCCCTCACACACTCCACCCTCTCCCCCCGCAGAACGTGCAGCCCGCCGCTCCAGTCCCCACCTAAGCAGAAAACCCGCGGACGAGGGAGGCACAGTAGTAGTATGGCACACTGACTTCTACATCACCGAGGTCAGGCACCAACACTCCGACCCCTCCTCCTACCGTCCCCTGGATCATGACCCCCAATCCCGAGCACCAAACCATCATCTCCCAAACCATCCACAACCTCCAATCTCATCATTTCCCAAACCCGCACCACCCACTTCTATCTCCTTCCCAAAATCCACAAACCTGACTGTCCTGGTCGACACATTGTCTCTGCCTGCTCCTACCCCACCGAACTTATCTCCACCTACCTGGACTCCATTTTCTCCCCCTTGGTCCAGGAACTCCCGACCTACATCCGTGACACCACCCACTCCCTCCACCTCCTCCAGAACTTCCAATTCCCCGGTCCCCAAGAACTCATTTTTACTATGGATATCCAGTCCCTATACACCTGCATTCCCCATGCAGATGTCCTCCACTGCTTCCTGACCCACAGGCCTCACCTTCCCCTCCACTGACACCCTCATCTGCCTAGCCGAACTCTTCCTCACCCTCAACAACTTCTCTTTCAATTCCTCCTGCTTCCTGCAGACAAAGGGGGTGGCCATAGGTACCCGCATGGGCCCAGGCTATGCCTGCCTCTTTGTAGGTTACGTGGAACAATCCCTCTTCCGTAGCTACACTGGCCCCAAACCCCACCTCTTCCTCCATTACATTGATGACTGTATTGGCACCGTGCCGTGCTCCCACAAGGAGCTCGAACAGTTCATCCACTTCACTAACACCTTCCACCCCAACCTTAAGTTCACCTGGACCCTGTCTAACACCTCTCTCATCTTCCTGGACCACTCTGTCTCCATCTCAGGCAACCACCTAGAAGGGCCCAGCTTATCCAGCCTTTCCTTAAAAAAAACTCAAACCTTCCATACCTGGCCTCCTCTACATCGGGGAAACCAAGTGGAGGCTTGGGGACTGTTTTGCAGAACACCTATCCTCGGTTCGCAATAAACAACTGCACCTCCCAGTTGTAAACCATTTCAACTCCCCTTCCCATTCCTCAGATGACATGTCCATCATGGGCCTCCTGCAGTGCCATAGTGATGCCACCCGAAGGTTGCAGGAACAGCAACTCATATTCTGCTTGGGAACCCTGCACCCAACGGTATCAATGTGGATTTCACAAGCTTCAAAACCTCCCCACCCCCTACTGCATCCCAAAACCAGCCCAGCTCGTCCCTGCCTCCCTAACCTGTGCTTCCTCTCACCTATCCCCTCCTCCCACCTCAAGCCGCACTCCCATTTCCTACCTACTAACCTCTTCCTGCCCCCTTGACCTGTCCGTCCTCCCGGGACTGACATATCTCGTCCTTACCTCCCCACCTACACTCACCTTAACTGGGTTCCATCCCCGCCTCTTTGACTTGTCTATCTCCTCTCCACCTATCTTCTCCTCTATCCATCTTCAATCCACCTCCCTCTCTCTCCCTATTTATTTCAGAACCCCCTTCCCCTCCCCAATTTCTGAAAAAGGGTCTAGGCCCGAAAAGTCAGCTTTCCTGCTCCTAAGATGCTGCTTGGCCTGCTGTGTTCATTCAGCTATACACCTTGTTATCTTAGATTCCCCAGCATCTGCAGTTCCTACTGTCTCTGAAACAATTTTAACCCCACTGTGAAGCCTCTTCTAAGGATGCCTACCCTGAAGAAGTTACCCTCCTTCCTCCGGAAAAACCTCAGTGGATCTTGCCCCATTTCTGAAGAAGGGTCTAGGCCCGAAACGTCAGCCTTCCTGCTCCTCTGATGCTGCTTGGCCTGCTATGTTCATCCAGCTCTACACCTCATTATCATCGTTCCTCAGCTGTTCCTTTAGTGTCACTGGTTAAAATTGAACAAGAGATTGTGGCCAATGGTGTGCCACAAGGATCAATGCTAGTCCACTGCTTTCATCATTCACGTAAACGATTGGGATGTGAATATAGGAGGTATGGTTAGTAAGTTTGCAGCTGACACCAAAATAGGTGGTAGTGGACAATGAAGAAGATCACCTTGGTGTATAACAAGACGTTAATTAAGGCCCAAGGAGGGGAAGATGGGGTTTAATTTAGATAAATGTGAGGTGTGGCATTTTGGTAAAGCAAACAAGAGCAGAACTTATACAGGATCCTGGGGAGTGTTGCCAAACAGAGACCTACGAGTACAGGTGCATAGTCCTTAAGCAGGTAGACAGGGTGGTGAAGGCATTTGGTATTCTTGCCTTCATTGGTCAGAACATTGAGTTTTAGGGTTGGAATGTCATGTTATGCCTGTACAGGAAATTGAGGCTGCTTTTGGAATACTTTGTGCATTTCTGGTCTCCCTGCTAAAGGAGGAATGTTGTGAAACTTGAGAGGGTGCAGAAAAGATTTATAAAGATGTTGCTTGGATTGCAGGGATTGAGTTATTAGGACAGGCTGAATAGGCTGGGGCTATTTTCTCTGGAGCATCGGAGGCTGAGGGATGACCTTATAGAGGTTTTATAAAATCATGAGGGGCATGGATAGGCTGAATAGCTAAGGTCTTTTCCCCAGGGTAAGGGAATCCAAATCTAGAGGGCATAGGTTTGAGGTGAGAGGAGAAAGATTTAAAAAGGATTTATGGTGTAACTTTTTCACGCTGAGGGTAGTGCACATATGGAACGAGCAGCCAAAGGAAGTGGTGGAGGCTGGTTCAATTACAACATTTAAAAGTCATCTGAATGGGTAGATGAATAAGAAGGAGTTAGAGGGCTATGAGCCCAATGCTGGCAGATGGGATAGGTCAAACTGGGCTGTCTGGTCAGCATGGACAAGTTGGACTGAAGGGTCTTTTCCATGCTGTATGACTCTAAATGAACTGTAGCAGTACAAGAAGGCAGCTCACTAGCATCTTCTTATGGGCAACTAGGGACAGGAGATAAATGCTCATGTCGTCAGCGATACCCACATACCACGCGTGAATACGACAAAGGAGCAAACCGTAGGCCATTCAGCCCATCATGTTTGCTCCACCATTCAATGACTTCACAGCTGATGATCATCCTTAACTGCACTTTCTCCCATAACCCTCGATTCCCCCGACTGATTGAAATTCCGTCTATTTCAGTCTTGAATATACATAATGACCTAGCCTCGACAGCCCTCTGTGGTGAAGAATTCCACAGATTCACCACCCCCAGAGAAGAAATTTGTTCCTTGTTTCTCTGTCTTGGACAATTTCCAAGCTTGCAGTAAATACAAACCTTTGATTTGCATTGTTAACTGTGCGGAAGAGGGCTTTGGCAGGGTGATGGAATGGGCCGACACAGACCAGATGCAGTTGAATGTGGGGAGGCGTGAGGTAGAAAGAACAGTCTAAGACAAAGGGTGCAAGATGCCTTATTCACTGATCACTGTGCCTGCCATTCCACTTTTGATGGCTTATTCACCAGTACACTCTGGGGCACAGAAACCTGGGTGTACTGGTGAATAAGCCATCAAAAGTGGAACGGCAGGCACAGTGATCAGTGAATAAGGCATCTTTCAGTAATTTCAGCACTTCTGTCTTGTTGCTTTCCCTCACCCTTGGCCACAGACCCAGTCTAGCAGCTGCATCAAGGCCAGCTTGAGCAAATAACCTCTCCTCATCCATCCTGTCAAACCAAAACTTTACTCTTGGGATCTAGGTATCACTGGCTTGGCCAGCATTTATTGGTCATCCTCGTGAAGCTGGAGTTGAGCTGCCCTCTTGAATTGCTGCAGTCCATGTGCTGTAGCTAGACCTACAACTCCCTTAGGAATGGAATTAAACATAGAAATATAGAAGATAGGAGCGGGAGGAGGCCATTCAGCCCTTTGGGCCTGCTCCACCATTCTTCATGATCATGGCTGATTGTCCAACTCAATAGCCTAATCCTGATTTCTCCCCATAACCTTTGATCCCATTCACTCCAAATGCTTTATCTAGTTGCCTCTTGAATACATACAATGTGTTGGCATCAACGACTTCCGGTGCTAAATGAATTATATAGCTCACCTCTCTTTGGGTTAGAAATGTCTTCTCATTTCCATCCTGAATCGTCTACTCTGAATCCTCAGACTGTGACCCCTGGTTCTGGACACACCCACCATTGGGAACATCCTCCCTGCATCTACCCTGTCCAGTCTTGTGAGAATTTTTGATTTGAGTCTTTATGAGATGTCCCCCACCCCCCCAATTCATGTGAACTCCACAGAGTAGAACCCCAACCTAATCAATCTCTCCTCATACGCTTGACCCACCATCCCCGGAATCAGCCTGGTAAACATCCACTGCACTCCCTCAAGAGCAAGGGCATCCTTTCTCAGAAAAGGAGACTAAAACTGCACACAATATTCCAGATGTGGCCTCAACAAGGCCTTGTACAACTGCAACAACATACCCCTGCTTCTATCCTCAAAACCTCTCGCAATGAAGGCCAACATATCATTTGTTTTCTTTACCGCCTGCTGCACTTGCATGCTTACCTTCAGTGACTAGTGCACAAGGACACCCAGATCCTGCTGCAGACTCCCCTTTCCCAATTTAAGCCATTGGTGATAGCGATCACAATTCTGTTATGTTTACTTTAGAAATGGAAAGGGATAGGTGTATACCACTGGGCAAGAGTTATAGCTGGGGGAAAGGCAATTACGATGAGATTAGGCAAGATTTAGGGAGCATAGGATGGGGAAGGAAACTGCAGGGGATGGGCATATTAGAAATGTGGAGCCTATTCAAGGAAAAGCTCCTGTGTGTCCTAGATAAGTAAGTACCTGTCAGGCAGGGAGGAAGCTGCAGAGCACGGGAGCCATGGTTTACGAAGGAGGTGGAATCTCTGGTCAAGAGGAAGAAGAAGGCTTATGTTAGGATGAGATGTGAAGGCTCAGTTAGGGTGCTTGAGGGCTACGAGGTAGCCAGGAAAGACCTAAAGAGAGAGCTCAGAAGAGCCAGGAGGAGACATGAGAAGTTGTTGGCGGATAGGATCAGGGTAAACCCTAAGGCTTTCTATAGGTATTTAAGGAATAAAAGAATGACAAAAGTAAGATTAGGCCCAATCAAGGACAGTAGTGGTAAGTTGTGTGTGGAGTCAGATGAGATAGGGGAAGCACTAAATGAATATTTTTCGACAGTGTTCACTCTAGAAAACGACAATGTTGTCGAGGAGAATACTGAGATACAGGCTACTAGACTAGGTGGGATTGAGGTTCACAAAGAAGACGTATTAGAAATCCTACAGAGTGTGAAGATAGATAAGTCCCCTGGGCTGGAAGGGATTTATCCTAGGATCCTCTGGGAAGCCAGGGAGGAGATTGCCGAGCCTTTGGCATTGATCTTTAACTTGTCATTGTCTACAGGAATAGTGCCAGATGACTGGAGGATGGCAAATGTGGTTCCCCTGTTCAAGAAGGGGAGTAGAGACAACCCCATAGACCAGTGAGCCTTACCTCAGTTGTTGGTAAAGTGTTGGAAAAGGTTATAAAGGATAGGATTTATAATCATCTAGAAAAGAATAAATTGATTAGGGATAGTCAGCACGGTTTTGTGAAGGGAAGGTCGTGCCTCACAAACCTTATTGAGTTCTTTGAGAAGGTGACCAAACAAGTAGATGAGAGTAAACCGGTTGATGTGGTGTATATGGATTTCAGCAAGGCGTTTGATAAGGTTCCCCACAGTAAGCTATTGTACAAAATGCGGAGGAATGGAATTGTGGAAGATATAGCAGTTTGGATCGGAAATTGGCTTGCTGGAAGAAGACAGAGGGTGGTAGTTGATGGGAAATGTTCATCCTGGAGACCAGTTACTAGTGGTGTACCGCAAGGGTCGGTGTTGGGTCCACTGCTGTTTGTCATTTTTGTAAATGACCTGGATGAGGGCGTAGAAGGATGAGTTAGTAAATTTGCAGACAACACGAAGGATGCTGTAGGTTGCAGAGAGACATAGATAAGCTGCAGAGCTGGGCTGAGAGGTGGCAAATGGAGTTTAATGTGCACAAGTGTGAGGTGATGCACTTTGGTAGGAGTAACCGGAAGGCAAAGTACTGGGCTAATGGTAAGATTCTTGGTAGTGTAGATGAGCAGATGTCTATGTACACAGATCCTTGAAAGTTGCCACCCAGGTTGACAGGGCTGTTAAGAAGGCGTACAGTGTTTTAGCTTTTATTAATAGAGGGATCGAGTTCGGGAACCAAGAGGTTATGCTGCAGCTGTACAAAACTCTGGTGTGGCCGCACTTGGAGTATTGCATACAGTTCTGGTCACCACACTATAAGAAGGATGTGGAAGCTTTGGAAAGGGTGCTGAGGAGATTTACTAGGATGGATGTGAGTTTGCTCGCTGAGCTTGAAGGTTAGTTTTCATGAAAACCTTCCAGCTCAGCGAGCAAACTCACATCCAGAACCTTAACCTGAGCTACAAATCTTCTCAAAACTCGCTATTTACTAGGATGTTGCCTGGTATGGAGGGAAGGTCTTACGAGGAAAGGCTGAGGGACTTGAGGCAGTTTTCGTTAGAGAGAAGAAGGTTGAGAGGTGACTTAATTGAGACATATAAAATAATCAGAAGGTTGGATAGGGAGAGCCTTTTTCCCAGGATGGTGACAGCGAGCACGAGGGGGCATAGCTTTAAATTGAGGGGTGAAAGATATAGGATGTCAGAGGTAGTTTCTTTACTCAGAGAGTAGTAAGGGAATGGAACGCTTTGTCTGCAATAGTAGTAGATTCGCCAACTTTAAGTACATTTAAGTCATCATTGGACAAGCATATGGACGTACATGGAATAATGTAGGTTAGATGGGCTTCAGATCGGTATGACAGGTCGGCAAAACATCGAGGGCCGAAGGGCCTGTACTGTGCTGTAATGTTCTATGTTCATTCAGGTAGTAATCTGCTTTCTTGTTTTTGCTTCCAAAGTGAATAGCCTCACATTTATCCAAATTATACTTCATCTGCCATTGATTTGCCCACTCACCCCCCCCCCCCCCCCCCCGTCGAGATCATGCTGAAGGATCTCTGCATCCTTGTCACAGTTCATGCTCCCACCCAACTTGGTATCATCTGCAATGTTGGAGATGTAACATTTTGTCTCATCCAGATCATTAACATACATTATGAATAGCTGGGGTCCCAGCACCAATCCCCGTAGCATTCCACTAGTTACTGCTTACCAATTTGAAAAGGACCTACTAATTCCTACTCTTTATTTCGTCTATGCAATCCAATTTTCTGTCTAACTCTATACATGTCCCCAATCCCGTGCACTTTAATCTTGCACATTAATTTTTTTTATGTGGGACTTTCTCAAACCCTTCCTGAAAGTCCAAATATACCACATTGACTAGCTCTCCCTTGTCAATTCTACGAGTTATGTTTTTATAGAATCCCTACAGATTTATCAAGCACGATTCCCCTTCATAAATCCAGCTGACTGATTCTGATCCTCTCACTGCTTTCCTAAATGCCCTGCCTTAATCCTTGACAACAGATTTGAGAATTTTCCCCACTGCCAATGTTAGGCTCACCCTATAATTCACTGTTTTCTCTCTGCCTCCCTTTTTAAATATTAGCGTGACATTAGCCACCCTCTGTTCTCCAGGGACTGTTCCACAGTTTATAGAATCCTGGAAGGTGACTACCAATGCAAAAAATATTTCCAGAGTTCCAGAATTTCTGACCTGGCGACGCTGAAGGAACAGCGATACATTTCCAAATCAGGATGGTGAGTAGCTCAGAGAGGAATTTGTGCATGTGAGTGGGGGGTGGTGTTCCCATGCATCTGCTGCCCTTGTCCTTCCAGATGGAAATGCTCGTGTGTTTGGAAAGGTTCAAGTTCACTTTGAATCTTCTTGAAGATCCCCTTACCAAAGAGGCAGCTTCTTTGTGCCCCCAAGCCATGGAACTTCCCGTCTGAAACCTATCATTAACATTGGAGTCCATTGCAGTATCAGGGGTGCATACCATAGTGGATTGGCCATTGCAATTATTTATGTCCCCACAGTGGTACTTCCATTGGAATGAGGGTGCATCCAGCTTGCAGGAGACACCGCCTTCTTGCAGTTGGTGGGAAAATCCTGGCTGAATCTCCATGGGAACTGCTGCGCATGTGCGGGTCTGTAGCCTTGAGTGGGGAATTGCGCGGGGCGCGGGTGACAACGGCTGCGCATGCGCCGGCACCCACTCCGTCGGACTGCCGGGCTGTTCGGCGGCGGGTGGAGGGGGGGGAGAACCGCGAGACCGCGCTTGCGCAAAGGCTCCCGGCTGTCGGGACGGCACCTGCGCCGTTGCCGTCGTCTGGACCGCGCGTTTGTTTTCTTCACCGTTTGTTTGAGGGGATGGGAGTCGCGTGAGGGCGCGTGTGCGGTGGCACGGGAGAGGCGGGAAGGACCGTTTGGCGCCAGATTCAAAAATAAACGGCCAGCCGCGGCCGGCGCGCCATTTGTCGGGGGGAGGGGGCGTTCCACCCCCAGGGAGGCAGCATAGGAAGATCCCAAACATTTTTTTGTTGGAAGCCATCCCTTTACTATTGATTGGTTGGGGGTGGCATGGCAACTTCTGCACTGGGATCCTTAGAGAAGGCACACGAATATCCCAAACTGATTTTTGAAACCATCCCTTTTCTCTCATTGAGGGGAATTGACTAAAAATATATTTCTCTGAATTGACTCTCACCCCTCCCCTCTGCCACCGATCCCATGCTAGGAAGAACTTAACAAACCTTCCCTTTTGCTGTCCACTTAACTCCCATGTTGCTGGGTGCCCAGCATTCTCTACGTTCGGCGCGTAGGCTTCCCCAGTCCCGCATCAATCTCCTCCCCAAATGCTCTTCCCTCTAACCCCTCTTGTGTCGTTGTTTATAGTCTACCCCAGTCCCCTGCCATTGTTCACCCAGATTCACAGGTAAGTTTCCTTCACATCTACCATCAAACATACGGACGCCATCACCTGCCCACGAAGGAGCCCATTCCCACTGGTGAAGACCTTCCTTCCGAACTGGATTCAGAGTTCTCAAGGCTTCCAACCCGATTTCACCACGTGGCAATGGCTGAATCGAAATAACATGCAGGACTTGGCAACTCAGCCCTTCAAGTCTCCCCTTCCCCTCCTCCTGACAGGAATATGGCCAATCCTGCCCATTTTCCTTGCACCCGCCCCCCCCCCCCCCCCCCACAGGCTCACTTCACATATAGGAAACCCATGACTGAGCTTCCACGCCCTAGCCCCTTTGCGGCTGGGAATTCACCACCCTCAAGAAAAATCCCTCCCCGTCTTAGAATCATAGAACCCCTATTGTGTGGAAACAGGCCGTTAGCCCAACAAGTCCACACCACCCCTCCGAAAAGCATCCCGCCCGGACCCATTCCCCTAACTCTATATTTCCTACGTCCAACCCACCTAACCTGCACATCCCTGGGCACTATGGGGCAATTTAGCACAGCCAGTCCACCTATCCTGCACATCTTTGTACTGTGGGAGGAAACCCATGCAGACACACAAATGGCTGCCAACCCCCACCCCCCCCCCTTTATACAGAGACAAATGCCCCCTTCCCGGGATGCATAGATTCATAGCTGGGGGAATATGTCATTGACCCTTCAGTGGCCCTTCGAGCTAACTGAGGTCATGAAGATGCTCAGAACTCCTTTGAGGCTCATGGAGTGTCGCGAAGTATGTTCTGCACTGGAGCCTTGGAGTCGTGGGCCCTCCTGAGGTCACGCTGTCCGGCATGGATCTATTGTTGCATAAGCCCCATGTTGTCAAGGTTTCCCGGCTGCATCTAGCATGCATCATCCGCCTCCATAGTTACCCACCTCACTGAACATTTACCAGGGTTCTACCACCAACTGCCCACACGGCCGGCAGTTGCCGTTGGGTAGGTATTGCCTTACTCTCCCTCTCAACCCTTCTCCCCGCACACCCTGGTCCCAGTCAACGATCTGAATCTTTTTCTTCCTTTTTGTTGATCCTCGAGGCTGGGGAAGATCCCAAAATCAGAGGAGCCTGCAGGAAGCGCTACTGAGCCTTCTTAACGTTGTGGGAAATGACACGGAAACGTGCCCAAGCAAGGAACATGGTGTTTGGCCTCCTGATGCCAGTGGCCCACTGGAGAAAGGGGTGGGTGGGCAAATCTGAGGGTGGGATGGGTACAGGAGGAGGTGTTCAAAACCTCAACTGCTTTGGAGCCCCATGATGGACTGGTCAAGGTCTGCATTGGGATACCCCACAGATGGTGAGGTGAGAGGAACTAGCCCAGATGATGGCAGTTAGCGAATTTGGAAATTCTGCAAACCCCGATCCGGTTGAAGTGGAGGAATGGTGTCCCCTTCCCCTCTAGTTGACAGACAGTGAATTCCTAACCAGAGCCCACGTGAAGCTTTCTGAAGGGAAAGGGTTGGCTTTGCCACGGAAAGCAGAAATGGAATTCAACACACCATGACCCCCAAATTTTGTACGTTAGATAAATGTGAGATGTTGCGTTTTGGTAAATGCTGGAAAAAGGGACTAGATTAATTGAGGAATAACACAGTGGGGAGCTCGAGGAACACAGCAGGTCAGGCAACATCAGAGAAGTAGGAAAGTTGACATTTCAGTTCGGGACTCCTCTGATGCTGCCTGACCTGCTGTGTTCCTCCATCTCGACACTGCGCTATCTTTGACTCCAGCATTGTCAGTTCTTGTCAACTCTAGATTAACTTGGGATATCTGGTTGGACCAGTTGGATGAGTTGGACCAAAGAGTCTGTTTCCATGCTGCACAGCTCTACGACTCTAACGTTGTGCAGTTTGGAATGATTTGATTTGATCTGATATGATTTATCAGTGCGGTGAAAAGTGTTGTTTTGCGTGCTATCCAAGCAAATCATAACTTACGAAAGTACATCAGGGTAATAGACAAAATGTAGAATATGGTATCACAGCTACAGAGAAGGCGCATAGAGAGATAGAATTGAATAGTGACTTATTGTTGCATGTATTTTTTACCAAAAAATAGTGAAAAGTGTTTTAAGTTGCCTTACCACAGTGTCTATATTAATAATAGAATTCATAGATAAGGAAATTGAGCTCAGTGAGGGCAGCTTGGTGGTTAGCACTGCTGCCTCACGGCACCAGGGACTTGGCTTCGATTCCACCCTCGGGTGACCGAGTGGACTTTGCACATTCTCCCTGTGTCTGCGTGAGTTCCCTCCGGGTACTCTGGTTTCCTCCCACAGTACAAAGATGTTCAGATTAGGTGGATTGGACATGCTAAAATTGCCTATAGTGTTCAGGGCTGTGTAACTTGGGTGGGATGTTCTGAGGAATCGGCGTGGACTTGTTGAGCTGAAGGACCTGTTTTCACACTGTAGGGATTTTATGATATGATTCTATGATACGAGAGGTCCGTTTAAATGCCTGCTAACAGCAGGAAAAATAAGCTGACCTTGAATCTGTTGGTACACGTTTTCGAACTTTTGTGTCTTCTGCTCAAAGGAAGAGTGTATAACTGGGGTGGGAGGGGCCTTCAATTATGTTGGCTGCTTTCCCCTGGCAGCAGGGAATATCAGTGGATGGAAGCCTTGTTTGTGTGATGGATGGTGTTCCCAACTCTGTGTAATTTTTTGAGGTCTTGGCAGAGCAGTTGCCATACCAAACTGTGATGCATCTAGTTAGGATGCTTTCTCCGGTGCATCTCTTAAAAAAAAAAGTAAGAGTCATTGTAGGCATGCAGAATTTCCTTATCCTTCTGAGGGAATAGAGGTGTTGGTGCTTTCATGACTACAGTGTTGACATGGATAGACTAGGATAGATCATTGGTGATGATTGCTCCCAGAAACCTGAAACTCTTGACCATCTCCACCTCAGCACCATTGATACAAATGGGTGTATCCTCCACTCTGCTTCCTGAAGTTGATCACCAGCTCTTTTGTTTTGCTGACATTGAGAGATTATTGTTTTCACACAATGCCACTAAGCAGTCTATCTGTTTCCAGTAAGGAGTCTCGTTGTTGTCTAAATGTGAGTAACTTTTACATGGTACCTCCTTACGACAAGTGAGACTCGAAGAGCTCTGTTTACTCACTGTGCTCCAGTACAGATCTCAGACTAGTTCGCTGACCAGAACGGGGACCAGAGCACAAACAAAGCCCCTTGAAGGATCTGCTGTGCAATCCAAACCTTAGGCAGTCCAGACTTGCTGGGCCAAATGCCCTGTTTTTGTGTTGGTATGATTTTAAGGCAGAGTGAACCAAGTATTAAGAGGTGCAAGTTGCAGAAAAGATTGGGCCAGATTTCCCAGTTTAAGGTGCAAGAAGCCTTGCAGAAAATGCAAAAAGCGTCAGGGTTAACCCTGCATCTTCCAAGGTTGCAGGCCTTATTTCATTTGGCCTTGCCTTTGTTGTTCCTTTAAGCTGTATGCCCAATACAAATTAACAGGGCGTTTGCACTTCTCTAGCCCTGCAAAACTTGCAAAATATTTAATAATGAAACATTTATTGCGATATACAGAGGCAAAACTTTTGTCATTTCTGCACAAAGTTTCTTTTGTAATAGAGCAGCGGAGCCTTCTTTCTCTGGTCTTGTGTGATAGAGGCAGCTTTTAGAAACTTTGGCATGATTGGAGATGAGCTTAGTTGTCTAGAGAACACAGTGGTAATTAATAGCATCTCTGTGTCACATTGCTACTCTTATTAGGGGGTGTGCAGAAGGTTTTCAATGAAACAACAATGATCAGTCATAGACTGGGCTCCCTCAGATGAACAGATGTAAAAGCAAGGTTAAAATCTTCAGCTCAAGCCAACCCCAACAACAGTCTCCTAGCTTCCTCTAAGCGCTGATTTTATTTGACAAGTCAGGTAGTTTCTTTTTCAGTTTCTTGTGCCGAGCAAGATCCCATAGATGACACTGATGACCCAGTGATATGGCCTAACTGATGGGATGTGTTGGGTGTAGGGGTGTCAACAATGCGATTTGATGGGTTAGGAGTATCACTGATGCCGCCTGTTGGGTAGTGGGATGTCACCAATTGGATCTGATGGATGCAGTGCTGGCACTGATAGATTTAGAGGTGTCACTCATGGGATTTGATGGGTTTAAAAGATGTCACTAATGGAAACTGATGGGTGTAGGGGTGTCATTGAAGGGATTTGATGTGTGTAGGGTGACTCTGATGGGATCTAATGGGTGTAGAGGTGTCACTGATGGGATTTGATGAGTGTGGTGGTGTCACTGGTGGGATTTCATGGGTTTAGGGTTGTCACTGACGGGATTTGATGGGTGTACGGGTGTCACTGATGGGATTTTATTGGTGTGGAGGTGTCGCTGATGGGCTTTGATGGGTATAATGGGTGCCACTGATGGGTATAATGGGTGCCACTGATGGGTATAATGGGTGCCACTGATGGGATTTGATGGGCGTAAGGGTTTCACTGATGGGTGTATGGGTGTCACTGATGGGATTGATGAGTGTGAGTGGGTCACTGATGGGTTTTAATGGGGGTACAGGTGCCACTGATGGGGTTTGATGAGTGTAGGGGTGTCACTGATAAGACTTGATGAGTGTAGGGGTGCCACTGATGGGATTTGATGGGTTTGGATGTCACTGATGGGATTTGATGGATGTAAGGGTGTCAATAATGAGATTTTTTTGGGTGTAGGGGTATCACTGATGGGATTTGATGGGGGTATGGGTGTTACTGATCGGATTTGATAGGTGTAAGGGTGTTACTGATGGGATTTGATAGGTATAAGGGTGTCACTGGTGGGATTTGGGTGTAGGGGTGCTATTGACAGGATTTGATGAGTTTAGGGGTGTAATTGATGTAATTTGATGAGGATAGGGGTGGCTGTGATGAAAAATGATGGTTATGGGGTGTTACTGGTGGAAAATGACAGGTATGGAGGTGTCACTGGTGGAAAATGATGAGCATAGGGATCTCACTGATACTTGGAGTCCCATCTCCTATTGATCTATTGCACTGTTGCTCCTTGTTAACTCTGCAGCCAGCAGAACAGGAGCTAACCAGGAGGAGAAGCGCACACGTTGACAACCAGGAAGCCGTACCAGCAGAGGCGGTGTGTGGTACCGTGGCCAGCGGCATTGAGGGCAGGTTCGACAGGTTACAGAAGGAGTGTGGCAAGATGGTGGGTATCCATGAGGCATGCGTGCCTAGCCCTGTGCAATTCCCTCATTAAGGGTTTCACCCTGCTTGGGTTATTGTGGATGGAGGTAGTCAGGAGCAAGGGCATCCAGAGGGAGTGAGGCAATGATTAACAGGAGGACATGGTAGGAGTGAGCAAGTAGGGCTAGTGCATTAGCCATAGCGGTACATTACGATTGGTCTGCTGGATGGCCAATCCAGCGATGTGCACTAATGGTCCAACACTCAAGCAGGTCACTCGCCCATTATGTTTGTGCCAGCAGCTCACTCTTGCCAACCTGACTGCTTCCCCACAACCAATCTGTGGCCCACAAATGATTTATCATTTAGGCAATGATTCAAACCTGTAGTGAAATCTGCTTCCACCAAGCTGTCCCAATGATAGAAACATAGAAAATAAGTGCAGGAGTAGGCCATTCAGCCCTTCATATCTGCACACCATTCAATATGGTCGCAGCTGGTCATGCAATTTAAGCATCCCCCTCCCTTAACAAAGCTATGCTGACGATCCCCGACTAGTCCATGCCTTCCTATGTGACAGTTGACCCAATTTTCAGGATTGATTCTAGCAACTTGCTCACCTCTGAAGTAAAACTAACTGGCTTATAATTGCTTGGCATTTCGTTTGTGCCCCCTTTAAACAACAAAACTACATTTACATTCCTGCAGCACACTTCACTTGTGTTGTTCAGCCCTGCTCTTATTAAATGGCAGAGCATGCTTAAAGGGCCAAATAGCCTAATCCTGCTTCCAGGCTTGATGTTCATATAATGAGGGTTCTTCATGCACAATCTGCAAGAGAGTAGCAGGGAGGCCGTGGAGGGAATGGGACAGTGAGCGGCGAAGGGGTTGGGACACAGTGAACAAGCTGAGCATAGAGATGGGCATAGAAGAATGGCATGGCAGGTAAGAACATGAGTAGGGGTTGGTGTATGGAGAGAATTTTGAGAGCAGTGTACACTGAGCATGGGGCGCTGTGGTTGGAGGGAGGGCGGTGGAAGCAAAGGAGCGAGGGTGAGAGATGATTGAGTAGGGGTGAATACAGGGTACCACAGTGGCTCAGTGGTTAGCATTGCTGCCTCACAGTGCCAGGGACCTGGGTTCAATTCCACCCTCCGGTGACTGTGTGGAATTTATGTGTTCTCCCTGTTTCTGCATAGGTTTACCCCCACAGTCTAAAGATGTGCCTGTTAGGCAGATTGGCCATGCTAAATTGCCCAGAGTGTCAAGGGATTTGCAAGTTAGACAGGTTAGCCATGGGAAATGCAGGGTTATAGGGATGAACTAAGTTTGGGTGGGATGTTTCTTTGGTTTTGGACTTGAATGGCCTGATTCCACATTGTAGGCATTCTCTGAGTGTGTGGGAGCAGCACAGAGGGAGGCAATAAAGTAACATTCACACACTTTTCTCCCATCCACTTCCCACTTACTCAGCAAAACATTGTTTTCCAGCTACCAGTTGAAATGATGATCTGTGCTGTCCCCCTCTCTAGCGCGAGTGTCTGTCACTCCACATTGGCCAGGCCGGTGTGCAGCTCGGGAATGCCTGCTGGGAACTGTACTGCCTGGAGCATCGGATCAAGCCGGATGGTAAAATGCGCACTTCGAAGTCCCGCAAAGCCCAAGACAACTCCTTCAGCACCTTCTTCAGTGAGACTGGGGCAGGAAAACATGTTCCCCGGGCCATGTTCATCGATCTGGAGCCCACAGTGATTGGTAAGGTTGGGAGTGGGTGGGGGTGATGTTGCAATGGCTCGTCTGAGCACATTGGCTACAATGCATTTGGAAAGAAAGTGGGGCATCCGTAAAAGAAGCACTTACGATGTCCCAGGTGACACTTACTCTAAACCGCGCAGCTGCACATTGACGCAGTCTGTCTGGGGATCCGGACAACACATTTTTAAAGTGAGAGGAGAGAGATTTGGAAAACACATGAGGGGAAAGTTTTTCTTTACACAGAGGGTAGTTCGCGTGCAGAATGAACGTCCTGAGGAAGTGGTGTATTTGTGACCAAATCCAATGTTTAAAAGACATTTAAATAAGTACATGAAAGTGCATGAGTACAGTCCAGTAGAGGCCATTCAGCCCATCAAGTCTGTGTCCAACCTCCGAACAGCATCCAGCCCTGACCAACCACAAAACTGGACGGGTAGATAAAGTGGTTAAGAGGCAAATGGGGTGCATTGTTAATCAAGGTATTAAATACATAAGCAGGGAGATTATTTTGGAGCTGTACATACTATTAGTTGGGGTGTGGTGTGGAGTTCTGGCCATCACACAATAGGAAGTATGTAATTGCACTGGAGTGGGTGCAGAAGAGATTCACCAGGATGTTGCCTGGGCTGGAGCAATTCAGATGTGAAGAGAGACTAGATAGGGTTGCTTTCACTGGGGCAGAGATAATTGAGGTGTGAGGGAATCTGATTAAAGCGTATAAAATTACAAAGGACATGGCTATGGTGTAGAGGGAGAACATAAGAACACAAGAAATAGGAGCAGGAGTTGGCCACCTGGCTCCTTGAGCCTGCTCTGCTATTCAACATGGCAGATCTTTTCATGGGCTCAGTTCCACTAACTATAATTCCTTTAGTGTTGACTCCATCTTTGCCTTTAAAACATTAAATGAGGTAGCCTCAACTGATCTCCACAGATTCACTGCCCTTTGGGTGAATTAGTTCCTCCTCAACTCAGTTCCAAATTTGCTCCTTCTTATTTCTACGCTATGCCCCCTAGTTCTAATTTCACCCACCAGTGGAAACAACCTCCCTGCTTTTATTCCGTTCATAATTTTAAATGTTTCTATAAGACGCCTCCTCATTCTTCTAAATTCCAATGAGTATAGCCCCAGGCTATTCAATCTCTCCTCATAAGCCAACCTTCTCAACTCCAGAATCAACCCAGTGAACCTCTTCTGCACCCCCTCCTGTGCAACTACATCCTTTCTCAAGTAAGGAGACCAGAACTGTACACAGGTGTGGCCTCACCAGCGCCCTATACAGCTGTAGCATAACTTCCTTCTTTTTAAATTCCATCCCTCTCGCAATGAAGGTGAATATTCCATTTGCCTTCTTAATTACCTGCTGCATCTGCAAACCAACTTTTTGTGATCTGAGCACAAGGACAGCAGATCCCTCTGCACAGCAGCATGCTCTAATTTTTCACCATTTAAATAATAGTCTGTTTTGCTGTTTGTCCTACCAAAATGGATGATCTCATATTTACTAACTTTGTACTCCATCTGCCATATCCTTGCCCACTCATTTAATCTATTTATATCCCTCTTCAGACTTTCAGTGTCCTCTGCATACTTTGCTCTACCACTCATCTTAACGAACTTTAACGCATAATGCCTGTTCCCCAACTGTAAATCACCTACGTAAATTGTAAACATTTGCAGTTCCAACACTGATCGCAAGTGTCACCACTAGCTACTGATCACTAACCAGAAAAAACACCTATTTATCCCCACTTATTGCTTTCTGTTAGTTAGCCAATCCTAATCCAAATACATTATCCGTAACACAGTGCACATTTATCTTGTACAGCAGCCTTTTGTGCGGCACCTTGTCAAATGCCTTCTGGGATTCCAGATACACCACATCCACCAGTTCCCCGTTATCCACTTGCGCTCGCAATGTCCTCAAAGAATTCCAGTAAATTAGTTAAACATGACCTGCCTTTCATCAACCAATACTGCGTCGGCCTGATGGGACAATTTCTATCCAGGTATCTCGCTATTGTTACAAAGTTGTGTACAATATTCATGCATTGGAAGTCAGGAAGTTAGAATTAGTAGGTAAAAATGATAGTGGGGAAAAACAGTGCATGGTCCCTTTCAGTTTACAAGTACTTGGAAGTTTACAAGTACTGTACAGAGAGCCCCAAAGTTGAAACAAGTGTATCAAAACGCCTTAAAGTTGGCAGGCAAATTGGCAGTTTTGTTTTGGTATCGAGTCAACAAGTCTGAATTTAGTCAATTAATTTCAACTGAGCGCCAAGACACAGAAAACCAATTGAATTCAAAACTGATGGCTTTGACAGCCTGAAACCAATCATATTACAAGAAATTGATGTGTCATCAGTTGGTATGTAAGTAGAGGGTTTTTGAAAATCAGGGTGAGTGCCAGCTATCATCTGAGGGGAAAGCAGGCCTGCCATCTGAGAAATAAGCCCCTAGCTCTCACAAGAAATCACTAAACTCTCTAAGAAAGCAACTTTTATCCAAAAAAAAGCCCCACCGCATTTTAGCTCAAAGTCTTCACCGAAGAATTTACAGAGAAAAACATCCCTGACAGCAGAATCAGCAGAAGGCATGCATTTGTGAAGTAACAGAGAAGGCAGAGCATTCCAGAAAACACAGTCTGTGCAAATTTGGAGAGATTAAGTTTTATTGTTGTCTTTTAATTAGTTTATATAATTGGAGTTTGTGTTTATTTTAACAGCGTTCCAGCAGAATTTAGGTCAGTTTGGGAGTAGTTAGTAGTCTGGGGGAAATTATTCAGTTTGTTAGTACGTCTACTAATTTGTTAATTGTTAAGGTCAAGTAAATAATGTGTTAATTGTTTCATTTGGAGTGGAGATTAGGGATTTTCTTTCATCAAACCACGATTTTAACAGATTATGGGGGGGGTGGGGTGAGCTTCTCTGGGTGTTTCAGGTTTAGAAGAGAACCTCTAATTGCTGCCATAACAGATTGGAGCTTGTGTTATCGGTTTGTTTATCAGATGGTTTTGACTTTCCCCTTCTCCATAACCTATTTCTTCCTCGATGATAGATTCAAGCATTTTCCCCACCACAGAAGTTAAACTAACGGGTCTATAGTTACCTGCCTTTTGTCTACTTCCTTTTATAAAGAAACAGGAACATTACCAACCTGCAAATTCCCCTCCAAGCCACTCACCACCCTGACTTGGAGCGATATCGACCAGTGTTGCCAGTGTCAAAATTCCAGACCACCTTTCTAATGGCGGGTGTCCTTACACCACACAGGTCACTGCAGTGGCTCAGCGGCTCACCACCGCCTTCCCAAGGGAGGGCAGTTAGGGATGGGCAGTTAATGCTGGGCCCAGCCAAACAGGCCCGATGGGACAATTTCTATCCTGATGCCTTGCTATTGTTACAAAGTTGTGTAGAGTATTCATGAATTGGAAGGGAGGAAGTTAGAGTTTGTTGGTAAAAATGACAGTGGGGAAAAAGCAGTGCGTGGCCCTTTTAAGTTTGCAAGTGCCACAAGTGAGTAAACAAAATTCCCCTCGGTAGAACGGTCAAAACCAGGATACGCAGGTTTAAGGTAAGCAGCAGAAGTTCTAGAGGGAATTTAAGGAAGTTCTTTCTCACACAGAAGGTGGTCAGTTTCTAAAAATCACAACCTGGAAGGGTAGTAGATTCAGTAACTCTCAAGACTTTTGAGAAATTCATATATGAGCACTTGAAATGAGATTACTACAGACCAAGTGCTGGAAATAGGTTTAGAATAAATGCTTGATGACCAGCAGAGAGACAATGAGATGAAGGGCCTCTCTCTATCCTGCCAAAGCACTGTGACTCTATGTATAAGGAGAAGCTGAAATGGCTGGGGTATTTTTCTTGGAGCGTTGGAGGCTGAGGGGTGACCTTACAAAATCATGAAAGGCGTGGATAGGGTGAATAGCCAAGGTCCTATTCCCAGGGTAGGTGAGTCCAAAACCACAGAACATAGGGGAGAGGAGAAAGATTTAAAAGGGACCTAAGAGGCACCTTTTTCACACATTGGGTGGTGCCAGAGGATGTGGTGGAGGCTGGTGCAGTTACCACATTGAAAAGGCATGTGGATGGGTACATGAATAGGAAGGGATATGGGCCAAATGCTGGCAAATGGGACTAGATTAATTTAGGATATGGATCTGGTCAGTGTGGACAAGTTGGACCGAAGGGTGTGTTCCCATGCTGCACAGCTCAATGACTGTATGAGATAACAAGGTGTGGAGCTGGAAGAACACAGCAGGCCAAGCAGCATCGGAGGAGCAGGAAAGCTGACGTTTCGGGCCTAGACCCTTCTTCAGAAAAATGACCATGTATGTATTCACTGTCATAATGTAGGAAAGGTGTCACCCCTCTCTGTCAGCACCCGTGGGTGTCCCCACATCATGGTGGACAGCAGCAGTTCGACAAAGCGGGGGCTCACCACCACCTTCTTGGGCGACAGTTAGGGTTAGGCAGCCCAGGCTGGGCTTAACCCTATCATCCCTCAAAGAAAGATCATTTTCAGCAGATCATGACTGCCACAAACAATGATGAAGCAGAAGTTGAAATGAATTGATGCCTGGGGTGGGTTGCGAGGATATTTCACAAGTATTATGGCTGCGTCTACAATCCAGAAACAAAAATTGTACGTTGCCTGTGAATTGGAAAAGTCCATGGGTTGTGAAAGGTGCTATTTAAATGCAAGTCTTTCCTTCATTTGTTCCCATCCAACCCCAAAGTCCATAGGAGCCAATAAGCAGCCCCAATTAAGGACTAATTTTATGAGGCAAGAAGGGGAATCTCTCAGTCAAAAAGTACCATGAGAGTGTTTCTTGGGTCCTCCATTGAGAGCTGACTCACTGTGTGTGTGGAGAGGGGAGGGGGTGGGGTTGGGTATTGGGGTTTGGTGGAGTTTGGGGTATGACCAAAAAGGACAAGACACAGTCAGCTACTGCTGCAAGTGAAAGATCCACAATTTGAATCGTTTTGTTTGAAAAAGTCTGGAAAACATCCGCACAAATCTGACCTGTCTGCAAATTGCAGCTGGCATAAGAACAACTTGCATTTAAGTAGCTCCTCCAATGTGGCAAAAATGCCACATGGCATTTCACAGCAGCAGAAATCAGACACAGAGTGTGATATTAAGCCACATTTCTGTGTAAGCAGAACGATCAAAACCCCAGTCAAAGAGGCAGTCACCTAGAAGGAGGAGATAGAGCCAGGGAGGTTCAAGGAGGTCATTCTAGAGGTTAGGTCCTCAGGCAGCTGAAGGAATGGCCATCAGAGGTGGAGTGATGGGAATCAGGAGCTGTGTGAGAGGCTGGATTGGAAAAGTACGGAGAAAGGGAGGGATGTAGGTGCTGGAGGAGGTGACAGAGATAGGGAGGGGGTTTAGGTGCTGGAGGAAGTGACAGAGATAGGGATGGGGTGTAGGTGCTGGAGGAAGTGACAGAGATAGGGAGGGGGTATAGGTGCTGGAGGAGGTGTCAGAGATAGGGTGTGAAGTGCTGGAGGAGGTGACAGAGATAGGGACAGGTGTAGAGGGCTGGAGGGGGTGACAGAGATAGGGACGGGTGTAGGGGGCTGGAGGGGGTGACAGAGAAAGGGAGGGGGTGTGGGGGCTGGAGGAGGTGACAGAGAAAGGGAGGGGGGTGACAAAGATAGGGAGGGGTATATGGGCCAGGGAGGTGACAGAGATATAGAGGGGTAAATGACCGGGGGAGGTGACAGAGATAGGGAGTGGTGTAGGAAGTGGAGTAGACTACTTAACCAGAAAGAGAAGCTGCTGCTTAACCCTAGTGATGGGTGAACAGAACTTAGTTCATGTATGGCAGGAGAGTCTTGTCATTGTTTTTTCCAGGTATTGGGAGACCAGCTATGGAACAGAAGAACTATTGAATCTGGAGACAATAACAGTGAGGATTTCAGCAGCAGATGAGTTGGGTCACATGGAGGTGGGCAGTGCTACAGAAATGTTTTCAAACAAGAATGATTTCTTTAAATTTGAGGCATTTTGGCCTGGGGCCCAGTATTTGTCAGTGAGCAGTATAGGTGGTGTCAGAGTAACTCATCATACTTGCAGTCCGTTAAGGGGATCACGTGTCAAGTGTCGGGCCGTCACTTACTCAGACACATTTCATGTGAGATTCTACAGTTCACAACCTGATGCCGCCGCCTATTGTATTCCAGCAAATGGAGCACTCAGTTAATCATTCACCATTTCTTGCACTGTCCACAGATGAGGTCCGCACTGGCACCTATCGGCAGCTCTTTCATCCTGAGCAGCTCATCACTGGCAAGGAGGATGCAGCTAATAACTACGCCCGGGGTCACTGCTCCATTGGGAAGGAGATTGTGGATCTGGTCTTGGATCGAATACGAAAAATGGTACGTTATTCATTAAGATCAAATTAATGGAGGGCTGGGTGCTCTTTCCAGCACATCTTCCCCGGCATGGTGACTAATATTCCTTTGGGGACTAGGTTGGTGAGTACTAGTGTGTGGCCTGTTTGACCACAAGGGCTAACACAAGTCCCAATCCTTTATTTCCATAACATTCTGATCTGTGTCAATCCCAAGACAGGGCAAGAATGATAGAGATCTGCCACTGGAGCTAAATTATAGCCCTTGACTCCAAGTCACAGATATGTAGGAGAGGTGAATTGTTTTTATGGTCCTCCCCATCTGTCATTAAGCAAAGATGGTTTTATCGATTTTCATCCTGCTTCTTTTCTCTTTCTCAAACATGCAGTGGAGTTCTGCCCAACTTTATGCTTATGAAGTCCAATTCTCTTTTAAAAATGGCACACACAACAAACTCTCATTAGAGTCATTCAGCATGGAAACAGACCCTTTGGTCCAACTCATCTGTGCTGACCAGACATGCCCATTTGACCTAGTCCCATTTGCCGGCATTTGGCCCATATCCCTCTAAACCCTTCCTAGTCACGTACATATACTTTTAAATGTTGTAATTCTACCCGCTTCCACCCCATCCCCTGGCATCTCATTCCATACACGCACCACCCTTTGCACGAAAAGGTTACCCCTCAGGTCCTTTTTAAATCTTTCTCCTCTCAGCTTAAACCTAGACCCTCTTGTTTTGGACTCCCCACCCTGGGGAAAAAAAACTTTGGCCATTCACCCTCTCCATTTTCTGAAGAAGGGTCCAGACCCGAAACGTCAAGCTTTCCTGCTCCTCTGATGCTGCTTGGCCTGCTGTGTTCATCCAGATTCACACCGTGTTATCTCACCCTCTCCATGCTCTTCATCATTGTATAAACCTCCATAAGATCACCCGTCATCTTCCCACGCTCCAGGGAAAAGGCCACAGCCTATTCAGCTTCCCCTTATAGCTCAAACCCTCCAATCCTGGCAACATGCTTGTAAATCTTTTCTGCACCCTCTCAAGTTCAACAACATCCTCCCCATAGAAGGGTGACCAGAATTTTACACAGTATTCCAAAAGTGGCCTAACCAATGTCCTATACAACTCTACATGACATCCCAATTCATAGAGTCATACAACATGGACACAGACCCTTCGGTCCAACCAGTCCATGCTGAACATAATCCCAAATTAAACTAGTCTTACCTGCCTGCTCCTGGCCCATATCCCTCCAAACCTTTCCTATTTGTATATCCATCTAAATATCTTTTAAATGATGTAATTGTACCCTAATTGACCACTTCATCAGGAAGTCCACACCACACACGAACCACCCTCTATGAAGATTTGCCTCTCATGTCTTTTTTAAATATCTTTCCTTTCACCTTAAAAATGTGTCCCCTAGTTTGAAATCTCCCATCCTAGGGAAAAGTTACCTCCCATTAATCTATCTATACTTCTCATAATTTTATAAACTTCTATCAGGTCACCTCTCAACCTCCTATGCTTCAGTGAAAAAAGTCCCTCCCAATCCAGCCTTTCCTTACAGCACAAAACTTCCATACCCGACAACATCCTGGTAAATCTCTCCTGAGCCACCTTCAGCTTTATAATATCCTTCCTATAACTCGACGCCCAGCACTGGCCTCAGTATTCCGGAAGAGACCTCACCAATGTCCTGTACAACTTCAACATAATGTCCCAACTTCTATATGCAAAGGACTGAGCAATGAAGACAAGCATGCCAAATGACTTTTAAGTGCCCTATCTATGTGTGATGCAAATTTTAAAGCATTATGTACTTGCACCCCTAGGTCCCTCTGTTCTACAACACTACCTGAGGCCCTACCATTAATTGTATAAGCCCTACCCTTGTTTATTGCATCAAAATGCAATTCCTCACATTTATCCAGATTGAACTCCATCTGCCGTTTTGCAGCCCATTGACCCATTTGATTAAGATCACCTTGTAATCTTAGAAAACCTTCTTTACTGTCTACTACGCCACCAATTTTGGTGTCATCTGCAAAGATACTAACCATGCCTTCTATATTCTCACCCAAATCATTTATATAAATGACAAACAAAAGAGGACCCAGAACTGATCTGTATGGAACACCGTTGATCACAGGCCTCCAATCCAAAAAGCAACACCCCACCATTACTCTCTGTCTCCTGCCATTAAACTAATTATGTATACAATTGACAAGTTCACCTTGAATCCCATGTGATCTGACTTTATTCATTCGTCTACCATGCAGAATCTTGTCAAAGGCTTTACTGAAATCCAAATAAACAATGTCTACTGCTCTGCCATCATCAACCTTTTCAGTAACTTCCTCAAAAACCTCAATCAAGTTTGTGGGACACGATTTTCCTCTCACAAAATCATGCTGACTATCCCTAAACATTTTTTGTGTCTCTGAATGTCCATAAATCCTATCCTTTATAATCACCTCCAACAATTTACCCACAACCGAAGTCAGACTCACAGGTCAATATTCCCTGGTTTCTCCTTGCAACCTTTCTTAAACAACGGTACAATATTAGGCACCTCACTTATAGTTACAGATGAAGCAAATATTTCTGCATGAAGTCTCATCATTTCCTTCCTCACTTCCCTCAACATCCTGGGATACATTAGATTTATCCACTTTATATTCTCTGAGATCTCCTGAACTTCCTCTTCTGAAATGTGAACTGTTTTTAAAATGCCAATTCTTTAGATTCTTTCTTTCTCCACAGTAAAAACTGATGCGAAATATTCATTTAGTATCTCTCCCATCTCCTGGGGTTCAACACAAAGACGAGTTCCTTGATCTTTAAGATGCCCAACTCTTTTTCTAGTTACCCTCTTGCTCTTAATGTATTTGTAGAATCTCTTTGGATTATCCTTAACCTTATCTGCCAATGCTGTCTCATGTCTCCTCGTTGCCTCCCTGATTCCTCTTTTAAGAATGCCCCTACATTCTTTATATTTATTCAGAGAATCAAATGAACCAAGTTGTCTGTATCTAAAAAAAAATTCTCTTTTAGTCTTGACTAGAACCTCAACATCTATACTCATCTATTGTTCCCTAATTTTACCACCCTTACCCTTCACTTTAACAGGAAGATAATGCCTCTGAACTCTCGTCATCACACCCTTGATAGCCTCCCAATTATCAGATGTTCTTTTACCTGCGATCAGTTTACTCAAATCAGCTTTTGAAACTTTTGACTCGTACCATTAAAATTTGCCTCACAATAGATAAAACCTTTTAAGGAAGGCTTATCCTTCTCCGAACCATTTTGAAGCTAATAGAATTATGATTGCTAGACTCAACGTATTCCCCGACTTTACTTCAGTCACCTGCCCTCCCTAGATGCTCAAAAGAAGGCCTAGTTTTGCTCTTTTTCTAGTAGGAGCATCTATATACTGATAAAGAAAATTTTCTTGAGCACATTTGACAAATTCTTTACCATCCAAACCTTTAACACTGTGGTGGTCCCAGTTAATGTTTGGCAAGTTAAAATTCCCCATAATTGCAACCTTACTATGCTTACACATATCTGAGATACATACTTGTTTCTCAATTTCTCTCTTACTAGTGGGGGCCCTATAGTACAATTCCACCAAACTGATCTTTCATTTCTTATTTGTAATTTCTACTCATATATTTTCACTGGACAATTTTTCAGAAATATCTTCCCTGGTTACAGGAGTAATGTATTCCTTAATCAAAAATGCCACCCCTCGCCCTCCTTTCTTGCCTCCTTTTCTATTCATCCCATAGCATCTAAAACCAGAACAGTGAGCTGCCAGTCTTGACCATCACTCAGCCAAGTTTCTGTAATAGCTATGACGTCCCAATCCCATCTTCTTAAACGTGTCCTGAGCTCATCAACCTTACCTGTAAGACCCCTGGCATTGAAATAAATGCAATTTACTTCTTCAAAGTTACTACATACTCTGACACTCTGTCATCTTTCTTTTCTAATTCCTGTACTCAGTGTTATGACCAATGAAGGCAAGAGTGCCAAGCGCCTTTTTCACCATCCTGTCTACCTGCACATCCACTTTCAAGGAACTATGCACCTGCATCCCTGGGTTTTTTTGCTTGGCAATACTACCCAGGTCCTACCGTTTACTATATAAGTTCTGCCCTGATCTGCCGGAGCAAAATGCGATACCTCATTTATCTAAATTAAACTCTATCTGACACTCATCAGTCAGTTGGCCTATTCAAGAAGGGTCGTTTGTTCATACATTCAACTTGGGGAGTTATTTCCACAACACGTCCCCACACACAAGCACACAAGAAAGAAAGAAGAGAAAGTAAATGACAATCGCAAATAACAGGAAGAAGAATATCTGGCATTAGTTCATATGAATCGGAGCCCTTTAATCAGTATCTGGTGAAGGTTCTTGCAGTTAGTTGGTCTAGCAGAATACCCTTTCCATTGGAACACAGATGCAGTTTAATGCAGAAAAGTATGAGGCTGGCCCACTTTTCAGGAACCTGGAAGAATTTCTTCATGGAAAACAGGTTTCAAAAGAGCTCGAGACTAGAGGCAGACTTCATCTTAGCCTGGAGCTGCTGCTATGTGTGTACTGATATTAAAAATTAGTCTTAGCTAAGATTTCAGAGCTGTGGGAGGAAAACAAAATGGTTCAGCCAATTTGACCATTCTGTGTTTTAAATCTATTTTAAAAATTCAACAAGACACTGACATTTAAAAACACAAATTAGGATTACTTTCCATCCCTCATAGGCTTGATACTCCACTTTTCCTGTCCTGAGCATTGACAACAGCTAAAAGGTAAGTTTAGCCTTATTGAGCCTCGACTCCTGTTCTTTTTCTCTCCATTTTGCTTGTGTTCTCGTTTCATCTTTTAGTCTTGTTCAGATGCCAACCTAAGCAACCAAACTGTACAGGTACCTCTAATGTCATAAAATGTCCCTCATCAAACCAAAATGTGGTTGCTTTTAGAGCAAATCTTAAAGGAGGAGAGAGAGGAATTAATGACTTGATTGTGAATGTGGAAAATATATCTTGTAAATTTTCAGATGACATGAGAATTGAATTAGGTTTATTGCCACATGTACTCACAAAGGTACCCAGGTACAGAAACTTAGGTGGTATTCTCAACATTGAGGAGAATGGTCTCAGGCTACAGTCTGATACTGATCAGCCAGTAAATTGGGCAGAGCAATGGCAAATGGAATTCAATCCTGATACATGCAAGGTGATGCACTTAGGATCAAATAAGGGGAGGATATGCACAATGCATGGTAGGTTTTTAGGGAGTACTGAGGAACAAAGGAACCTTTGTTAACAAGTCCATAGCTCCCTGAAGGTGCAGCACAAGTGGTCAGGGTGGTGAAGAAGTGATACTCACTTTCATTAGCTGGGGCATAGAATGTAGGAGCAAGGAAGTCTTGTTACAACTTTGTAAGACATTGGTTAGGCCACAGATGGGATACAGTGTGCAGTTCTGGAGGCCACACTATCAGAAGGACATGATTGCACTGGGGAAGGTGCAGAGGATATTCACCAGGGTGTAGCCTGGGAAGGAAAGCCTCAGTAATGAGGAGAGACTGGATAGGCTGCATTTGTTTTCCCTGGAGCAGAGGAGGCTGAGGAGGGAAGTATACAAAATTACAAGAGGCATAGAGACAAGGCAAATTCTGAGAACCTTTGTCCTGTGACAGACATGTCTAAAACTAGACAGCTCATGTTTAAGGTGAGGAGTAAGTGGCTTTGAGGAAATTTAAGAAAATAAACTTCCAGTCAGAGAATGGTTAGAATATGGAAGGCGCTGCCTGAGAGGGTTGTGGAAGCAGGTACTCTCACAACATTTAAAAGGAACTTGATGATTACGTAAAGTGCCAGGGGTATGGAGCAAGTGCAAGTAAATGGACTGGTGTGGTTTGGTGTCTGTTGGTCGGCATTAACATGGTGGGCCAGAAGGCCTGCTTCAATTGCTGCATGACTCTATGATTCTAAGGAGTTGTCTGTTTGTCCATTCATGGGATTCAGGATTTGCAGGTTTGTTGCCTGTCTCCCTTCTGTTGAGAAGGCTATTTCAGGGGGCAGCAAAGATCCGAGATTTGATGTGGGTCTTGAGGAGGCCAGGCCAGGTGGGGTTGGTGGATTTCCTTCCTGAAAGGGCACTCGTGAGCTGGCAGGTTCGTTTTCAGACGTTTCGTCACCATTCCAGGTAGCATCATCAGTGAGCCTCTGACGAAGCCTCGTCGGAGGCTCACTGATGACGTTACCTAGAATGGTGACGAAACGTCTGAAAACGAACCTTCCAGCTCAGCGAGCAAACTCACACCCAGAACCTCAACCTGAGCTACAAATCTTCTCAAAACTCGCTGGCACTCATGAACCGGATGGGTTTTTATGACAATCTGTGTGCCCCCTACACATCAGCCTGGGACTTCAGATTACTAGTCCAGTGACATTCGCACAGTGCCAATAGGTCCTGCAACTCATGTGACTGAAAGCAAGTTACAAACTCAGAAATAGTAGACTGGGGTTTCTCGAACTTTTCACTCATCTTGGTGTAACCCCCGGGAACATCCTGACAGGATATGATGGGAGCTGAAGCACAGGAGGAGGCCATTCAGCCCCTCTAATCTGTTGTGTTTGCTC
Source organism: Stegostoma tigrinum (assembly GCF_030684315.1). Lineage (NCBI taxonomy): Eukaryota > Metazoa > Chordata > Chondrichthyes > Orectolobiformes > Stegostomatidae > Stegostoma > Stegostoma tigrinum. The sequence continues at coordinate 2,098,476 of NC_081402.1, forward strand.
GTCATGTCACAGCCTGTCTACATCCTAACTCCATCCACCTGCACTGGCTTCATAACTCTTTGTGTCCAATATGTCTCCTATCTCAACAGCCTCCAGGTGGGGAAGGGAGAATCCCAGTTTTCTGTTCCCCTTCCTGTAAAGAAATGCTTCCTGGCAGCAGCCCTGAACAGCCCAGCTTCACTTTCATGGTTGCAGCCCCTTGCTCTGGTCACCCATCCTACCTGTAGAATTTCTTTCTCTCTGCCTATCCAGACCGCTCCTTCAGTGCAATGATCGCATCATCCCATAATCCAAAAGGGGGAACATTGTGACGATTCTGTCAATTCCAGAGGTTTTTTTGTCCTGGTTATTTCTTGAAGAGAGATTGTAAGGCCAAGGCACCAAGCTGTCTCTAAGAAAATAAACAATTTGTGAGGCCTTGAGATTTTTTTTAAATTTTGGAGCAATGGAAGTAGCATGGGTGTGGCCAGCTATCATAGACCAGGCTTTCTAGTTTTTGTTCAGTTTTCAGGTTTGAACTTCAAGCAGAAGCCTTTGGGGTCACAAAAGAGTTAGGAGCTTCAGTGTATGTCTCCTAGCTGCTACTTTCTGGGAATTTTCCGTTGATGTTTTTCCCTCCTGGATTGGAGAACTGCATGTGAGAAATTGTGTCTGAATTTCTATTTTTACCAAGGATGTTACTATATTGGAACAGTTAATTAGCACTAGGTACTGTATCTATTATTCGGTTAAGTGTTCCAATTGTTGTTATCATAAATTCTTCTTTCTTTTGTATGCATTTAAGTACAGTATTTAAATAAATTGTGTTTTGTTTAATGTCGAGTAGTTTGACCAGTCACATCACATATGGAACGTGGCACTTTGTATCTCCCTTTGAAATTAGAAAATGTTAGGTTCTAGGGGAGTCTGGAGGTGATGACAGAGTCTGTTCTGGCCCGGTTCACAATAATACGCACTCAGTTCGTAGAACCGTTCTTCATGATATGACTCTGATTTTCTTTCCCATCCCACCCACAGGCTGATCTGTGCACGGGCCTGCAGGGATTCCTCATCTTCCACAGCTTCGGGGGTGGCACTGGTTCAGGTTTCACTTCCCTCCTAATGGAGAGACTCTCCGTCGACTACGGCAAGAAAGCCAAGCTGGAGTTCTCCGTCTACCCCGCTCCCCAGATCTCCACCGCAGTGGTCGAACCGTACAATGCAGTGCTGGTCACCCACTGCACCCTTGAGCACTCTGACTGTGCCTTCTTGGTGGACAACGAAGCCATCTATGACATCTGCCAGCGCAGCCTTGGGGTCGAGAGCCCGAGCTACACCAACCTCAACCGCCTGGTGGCACAGATTGTCTCGTCCATCACGGCGTCCCTGCGGTTCGAGGGCGCCGTCAACGTGGACCTGACAGAGTTCCAGACCAACCTGGTGCCCTACCCACGCATCCACTTCCCTCTGGCCACCTACGCGCCACTGATGTCGAAGGAGGAGAACAGACACACCCAGCACTCCACGCTGAAGATCACCAAGGCCTGCTTCAAGCCGGGCAACCAGATGGTCAAGTGCGATCCCCACACCGGCAAGTACATGGCCTGCTGCATGCTGTACCGAGGGGATGTGCCAATAAAAGAGGTCAACACTGCCATCGCCACCATCAAGAGCATGCGCGCTGTCAGCTTTGTGGATTGGTGCCCAACTGGATTCAAGGTGAGTCCCCTTGAAGTTATACTGAAACTGTTCTCCATTGCCATTAATTTAAGGTACTTCTTTTCCTCCTTTATCCTCACACTGAATCTTGGCATCGCAGCAAAGCCAGTATTTGTTGCCCTATCCCTGGCAGTCCCTTAAACTAACGTGGGAACTGCTGAGGGTCGAGTGTTACAAGTAAGGCTGTTAGCTCTCCTTTACCTGAAGGGCATCTGTATACCAGATGGGACTTTACAACAGCCAGTGAGCAGCACCATGGCTCAGCGGTTAGCCCTGCTGTCTCACCGTTCCAGGGGAAGGCAATGGCTTCGTGGTATAATCGCTGGACTGTTAATCCAGAGTTATCCCAGTTCTGAGGAAGGGTCACCACACCTGAAACGTTAACTCTGTTTTCCCCTTCACAGATTCTGCCAGACCTGCTGAGCTTCCAGCAACTTTGATTTTGTTCCTGAGTTACAGCATCCGCAGTTCTTTTGGTTTTTGTTAACCCAGAGACCCAGATAATATTCTGGGGCCCTGGGTTCAAACCCTGCCATGGCAGATAGTGAAACTTGAATTCAATAAGTATCTGGAGTTAAGAATCTAACGATGACCGTGAATCCATTGTCGATTGTTGGAAAAACCCATCTGGTTCACTAATGTCTTTTAGGGAGGGAAACTACCATCCTTACCTGGTCTGGCCAACATGTGACTCCAGACCCACACCAATGTGGTTGACTCTGAACTGCCCTCTGAGCCAATAGGGATGTGTGATAAATGTTGCCCTGGCCAGCGATGCCCTCAGCCCGTGAATGAATAAAGGAAACTAAAGGGACCCAGGTTTGATTCCAGCCTCAGGGTGACTGACTGTGTGGAGTTTGCAGTCTCCCCATGTTTGTGTGGGTTTCCTCTGGACGCTCCAGTTTCCTCCCACAGTCTGAAGGTACACAGGGTAGGTGGATTTAATATGCAAAATTGTCCTGTAGTGTGCAAGCATGTGCCGGCTAAGTGGATAAGCCATGGCAAAATGTAGGGTTATGGGGATAGGATAGGCTGTGTCTGGATGGGATGCTCTTCCGTGGGTCGGTGCAGACTCGATGGGCTGAATAACCTCTTTCTGCACTGTAGGGATTCTATAATACTCAACAATACGTCTCGATCTCTCTGAAGGTGGCAGAACTAACTGAGAATGTGGTTATGAGATCTTGGGCTCCATGAATAGAGCATTACTGCAAGCGTAAAAGCAGGGATGTTATGCCGAACCTTTTGCAACTTCTGATTAGGCCCCAACCAGAGAGTATTGCAACCAGTTCTGGGCCCCCAGCCTTTAGGAAGGATGTGAGGGTCCCCGGGAGAGCACGGAGGGAGATTTTTCAGAATGGTTCTGGGATGAGAGGAATCTACACTCCATGGTCCAGTAGGAGAAGCTGGGGCCATTTTCCTGGGACAAAAGAGATTATGGGGAGATGTGAAAGCTTTACATATAGTTGATGAGGAAAAGCTGCTCCCTGTAGCTGATAGCACGAGGACTGTCGGGGAAGAACACAGATTTTGGGTAAAGACTGGGCAGGTGTCGGTGGGGGAGAGGAACATTTCTGATGCACTGAGTGGTAAAGATCTGGAACTCGTGACCTCCAAAGGTAGGGGGTGAAAGTGGATGAAAGGAATTTAAAAAGACAGCACAATGGAAATAAACTCAGGGCCAACAGGGCAGAGTGGCAGTACTGCCTGCTTCTCTCCAGATAGCCAGCATGGACTCAGTGGGCCGAAAGCTCCCCCCAGTGTTGTAATGACTGGACAACGATGCCACGAGACTACTTTTTTTAAAAAGTCTTTCTATGGGAATGGAATGGGATGGTCCCCAAGTTATTACTCAACCCAACTGCTGTTGTGATAATGGTGGAGAGCAACTTTCTTGAACTATTCCTTTAATGGAGTACTTAACAGCCATAGAGTCATACAGCACGGAAACAGCCCTTTTTGTGCAACCAGTCCATGCCAACCATAATCCCAAACTAAACTAGTCCCATCTGCCTGCTCCTGGGCCACACCCCTCCAAACCTTGCCTATTCATATACTTATCTGAATGTCTTTTAAATGTTGTAACTGTAACTGCAGCCAACACTTTCTCAGGAAGTTCATTCCACACGCGAACCACCCTACATAAAAACATTTCCCTCATGTCTTTTTCAAATCTTCCTCCTTGCACCTTAAAAGTATGCCTCCTGGTCTTGAAATTCTCCATCCTAGGGAAAATACACCTACCATTAACCCTATTTTGTACCCCTCATGACGTTATAAATTTCTAAAAGGTCACCTCTCAACCTCCTATGCTCCTGTGTAAAAGGTCCCAGCTGAACCAGCCTTTCCTTATAATTCAAACCTTCCATACGGAGCAACATCCTGGTAAATCTCTCCCGAACTCTCTCTAACTTAATAATATCCTTCCTATAACAGGACACAGTACTTAAGAAGAGGGCTCACCACTGTTCTGCACAACTTCAACATGATGTCCCAGCTCCTGTACTGAAAGGACTGAGCAATAAAAGCAAGTGTGCTAAATGCCTTCTAACCACACTGTCTATATGTGACACAAACTTCGAAGAATATGTACCTAAACCCCAAGGTCTCCCTGTTCTACACCATTGCACAAGGCCCTACCATTCATTGTACAGCCACACTGTTGGGGGTCTGTAGTCACATACTGGTTACCCCAAACTGGATTAGGACTGGGGAATTCCTTACCAAAAGGACTTTAGTGAACCAAATGCTTTTTTTATTCTTTCATAGGACTTGGGTGTCACTGGTTTGGCCAGCACATATTGCCTGTCCTTAGTTGCCCCTTGAGAAAGTGAGCTGCCTTCTTCAGCTGCTGCAGTCCATTTGCTGTGGGTTCACCCATAATGCCATTAGGGAGGGAATTCCAAGATTTCCAAGTCAGAATGGTGAGTGGCTTGGAGGAGAACTTGCAGGAAGTGGAGTTCCCATGTATCTGCTGCCCTTTGTTCTTCCAGATGGACGTCCTCATGGGATTGGAAGGTGTTTTTGAGGATCTTTGGTGAATTTCTGCAGCACATCTTTTATATAGTCCACACTGCTACTACTGAGCCTCAGTGGCAGAGGGAGTGGATATTTGTGGATGTGCTATTAATCAAATGGGCTGCTTTGTTCTGAATGGTATCCAGTTTCTCAAGTGTTGTTGCAGCTGCACCCATCCAGGCAAGTGTGGAATATTCCATCACACTCCTGGCTTGTGCCTTCAATACAGGCGTTGGGAAGTCAGTTGGGGAGTTACTCAGTGCAGCTTTCCTAAAGTCCGATCTGCTCCTGTAGCCACTGTATTTATTCAGGAAGTCTAGTTGAGTTTCTGGTCCATGGTAACTGCCAGGATGTTGATAGTTGGGCATTTAAAGACAATCACTGTTTCTGATGCAGACTTTCAACTCCAGATCTATTTAATCAACGACTATGATGGGTCCAGAAAAAAACTTCACTGAGCACCCTTGAACACTCATCCTGTAACATAACTAACCACACTGAGATCACAAGATGTGGAGCTGGATGAACACAACAGGCCAAGCAGCATCAGAGGAGCAGGAAGGCTGACGTTACAGGCCTAGACCCTTCTTCAGAAATGGGGGAGGGGAAGGGGGGTTCTGAAATAAATAGGGAAAGAGGGGGAGGCAGAAAGAAGATGGATAGAGGAGAAGATAGGTGGAGAGGAGACAGACAGGTCAAAGAAGCGGTGATGGAGCTAGTAATGGTGAGTGTAGGTGGGGAGGTAGGGAGGAGATACGTCAGTCCAGGGAGGATGGACAGGTCAAGGGAACAGAATGAGGTTAGTAGGTAGGAGATGGGGGTGTGGCTTGAGGTGGGAGGAAGAATAGGTTAGGGAGGCGGGGACGAGCTGGGCTGATTTTGGGATGCGGTAAAGGGAGGGGAGATTTTGAAGCTTGTGAAGTCCACATTGATACCATTGAGCTGCAGGGTTCCCAAGCGGAATATGAGTTGCTCTTCCACAGCACACTGCCACTGGCCTGACCAAATATCTCAAATATCTGGTTATCAAGCACAAACTAGCTGTTCCACTCCCTATCTGGTGACTGCGACTATGCTTGAGAATTTCTGGATCGACTGAAAAGTTGTTTGGGATGTCACAAAGTTGTAAAAGGCACTACCTAAACCCAAGTCTTTATACTCCCTTGGATACAGAATGCTTCGTTGCAGGACTGGGAAACGGAGTTTCTCATGGGGATTAAGGGTGATTTAGCAGTTTGGATCAGAAATTGGCTAGCTGTAAAGTAGTAGTTGATGGGAAGTGTTCATCCTGGAGTTCAGTGGCTAGTGGTGTACTGCAAGGATCTGTTTTGGGGTCACTGCTGTTGTCATTTTTATAAATGACCTGGATGAGGGGGTAGAAGGATGGGTTAGTAAATTTACGGATGACACCAAAGTCGGTGGAGTTGTGGATAGTGCGGAAGGATGTTGCAGGTTACAGAGAGACATAGATAAGCTGCAGAGTTGGGCCGAGAGTGGCAAATGGAGTTTAATACGGAAAAGTGTGAGGTGATTCACTTTGGAAGGAGTAACAGGAATACGGAGTACTGGGCTAATGATAAGATTCTTGGTAGTGTGGATGAGCAGAGAGATTTCAGTGTCCACATGCATAGATCCCTGAAAGTTGCCACCCAGGTTGATAGGGTTGTTAAGAAGGCATACGGTGTGTTAGGTTTTATTGGTAGAGGGATTGAGTTTTGGAGCCATGAGGTCATGTTGCAGCCATACAAAACTCTGGTGCGGCCGCATTTGGAGTATTGCGCACAGTTCTGGTTTCCACATTATAGGAAGGACGTGGAAGCATTGGAAAGGGTGCAAAGGAGATTTACCAGGATGTTGCCTGGTCTGGAGGGTGGGTCTTATGAGGAAAGGCTGAGGGACTTGAGGCTGTTTTCATTAGAGAGAAGAAGGTTAAGAGGCAATTTAATAGAGGCAGACAAGATGATCAGAGGATTAGATAGGATGGACAGTGAGAGCCTTTTTCCTCGGATGATGATGGCCAGCACGAGGGGACATAGCTTTAAATTGAGGGGTGATAGATATAGGACAGAGGTCAGAGGTAGATTCTTTACTCAGAGAGTAGTAAGGACGTGGAATGCCCTGCCTGCAACAGTAGTAGACTCACCAACTTTAAGGACATTTAAATGCTCATTGGATAAACATATGGATGATAACGGAATAGTGTAGGTTAACATAGAACATTACAGCACAGTACAGGCCCTTTGGCCCTCAATGTTGTGCCGACCTGCCATACCAATCTGAAGCCCATCTAATCTACACTATTCCATGTACGTCCATATGCTTGTCCAATGACAACTTAAATGTACTTAAAGCTGGCGAATCTACTACCGTTGCAGGCGAAGTGTTCCATACCATTACTACTCTCTGAGTAAAGAAACTACCTCTGACATTTGTCCTGTATCTTTCACCCCTCAATTTCTAGCTATGTCCCCTCATGCTCACCGTCACCATCCTGGGAAAAAGGCTCTCCCTATCCACCCTATCTAACCCTCTGATTATCTTATGGGCTTCAGATTGGTTTCACAGGTCGGCACAACATTGCGGGCCAAAGGGCCTGTACTGTGCTGTAACGTTCGATGTTCTATAGGCACTAGAGGGTATAGGCTGTTATTAGTACAGGTTTATCTTTAGCACAGGCTCCAATGGTTACAGGATAGTCTGAGTACAGGTTCACAGAGGTTCCAGTGGGTATGATTTTGCATGGGTTTAGGATACCTTGTGTACAGATTCTTATAAGTACAGGCTCACAAGCGTACAGTTTCTGATGGGTGCGATTTCACATGCATATGGATATATTGTGTACAGGTTCTTCTGTGTACAGGTTCAGAAGGGATCACGCTGTCAAAGGTAAAGGTTGTCACAAAACAAGATCATGGTTATAGGCTGTTGATGGTACAGGCTGGCATGGGTACCGCTCTTGAGGCCATTGACTCACAAGAGCATAAGTTCTTGAATGTATAGGGTCCTGGGTACAGAACCTTGTGGACATGGACTCTCCAGGGTCCAGGTTGTATGCTCTCAAGGGTATACAATCCTGGTTATGTTCTCTCAGGGGTACAGGGTCCAGGCTATGTGCTCTTGAGAGTATGAAGTCTTGTTCAGTATGTGCTCTTCATGGTACCGATCTTCTTAGGTAACTGCTGTGAAACTTGCTGAGGATACAGGCACATGATTCCAAGACCATAAGGAACCACAGTGGTTCGAGAAGTCCAAGAGGGTTCCACCACCACAACAGGGGTAATGAGGTAGTGAACATTGCCTGAGTTATCGAAACCAATGAATGAATAAAAAATAAAACCCTGGACTTTCCCCAGTGTGGAAAGGATAAACAGGTTGGGCCTGTGTCAATTGGGATTTAGAACACTCAAACTCAACTCAAACCAGATCAGTCATGATCTTATCTCATGGTGGTTTTTATCCTCTTCCTATGTTCCTACATAAGTCAGTTGTCTCTAACTACCTTTTGATGTGGGCCGTCAGTTCAAGGGCAAATTGGGACAGGTAAAAAATGCCAGCCTTGCTCGTGATGCCCTCATCTCAGGTGAGAACAAACTCATAAGCTGGATAGATGGAGAATTGGGACAAGGGATGGTCAGGTGGTGATAAGGAACACAGAGAGAGAGAGAGGGTTATGTTATGTGTGGCAAGGCATTATGGTATCTTAGATTACACAGTAGAAAATCCTAAGCCCTGTACTCCTTCCCCACAGATTGGGATCAACCACCAGGCTCCAACACTGGTGCCAGGGACTGACCTGCCCAGGCTGACCCGTGCCGTCTGTATGCTGAGCAACACCACTGCCATCTCTTCAGCTTGGACTCGCCTGAACATGAAGTTCGACAAGCTGTACGCCAAGCGGGCCTTTGTGCATTGGTACGTGGGAGAAGGTCTGGAGGAAGGGGAGTTCCAGGACTCACGGGAGGACATGGCCTCACTCGAGAGGGATTACGAAGAGGTGGGATATGATTCCAGCTACCTCAACGACCTGACGGAGAGGGCAGAGTAAGACAAGAAAGGACATTGACCACAGGAAGAAGGTTGATGTCTGGAATCAACCTCCGTGCTACCAAATCCGCAGACATGCTAGACTACCTCATGGCATTATTGAGGTGTCTTCGGATCGACAAACCTATCTATGTCGGAGGTCACCGCTATGTTGAACATGTGAACTCCCCACCCCCCCAGCACAAGGAACTCAGTCTCAGGGAAATGTTCCTTTTCCATATCTCAGGATCATCCAGAAAGTTGCCACCCCACCACTGGAAGTTTTTCCTTTTTTTTTGTTGTTTGGGCGTAGGTCGTTTTTCTGCATAACAAGACCCCTCGCACAGAAAGGTAGTGAATGGGAGGCCCCTCTGCTTTCCTTGTTTGGTCTGGGATTGAGAAGAATTAATATTTGGTTCCTTGGATACCGAATCCCTTCTCCCTACCACTGCTAGTGAGCCATGAGCTTGCTGTTCTTCTGTTGGATCTTCAACACGTTCCTGAGTGGGTGTTGGGGACCCTTATTAAAAATGTCATCTGTGAGCTGGCTCCCTCCCATTAGATGGCACATTTCCTACACCCCCTCTTGCACCTCCCCATCCCCACACCTAGCACATGCACCCTGCCCCCCCAGTGGAGAGGTAGGTGTCCATTGTGATGGGATGTGTTTGTGTGCATTATACCCCTCAATCCTTTTGGACCAGGAGGAAGAAGCAGCCGTGTAACAATGTGCATATTAACTCCTCAATCAATGTCAGAAGGAGCAGATGAGCTGCCCCTTTCTCGCAAAGCTGTTTGAGGGTTCTTGCAGTGGAAACACTTCCTTAAATTATGACGGCGAATGAAGTGACCTGGGGTATGTGGAGAGGTTCGGAAAGGCGCTACCCAAGTGGAAGCCTTCCTTGTGTTGCTTTGTCTCATTGTGCGTGCTTTAAAGTTCTATGCATTTGTTGGTCGACAAACAGAGCGTCTGAGTGTTTTCTTTGTAACTGCTGTGTCCACTTCACCCCTGTCTGTCATTTGCAATATTAATGCAGGCAACAAAATTGGTCTCCGACGCAAAAGTCGGGAGAGTAGATATGTGAGTTCAGTTACATCTCTTCCAGGACCAAAACCAACCCGAGACTTTCTGTCTGCTGTCAGAGAAGCATACACTTCTGCCCCCCTGCTGTACCCACACTGGTGGATCGTGGTGGTAGAGGTCAAAGCAGCCATCAACAGGTTTGGGCTGTTCCTGACTGTCGGCCCCTTTCACAGTTAGGGCCCCGATTTGCTGTCCCCAGAGAGGGAACACATGCTCACCAGCACAGTGGGGTCATTTTGAGGTGGGCACTGCAGGGACTGGAATGCATCATCACGGTGGCTCAGTGGTTAGCACTGCTGCCTCACAGCGCCAAGGACCCGGGATCAATTCCCCCCTCGGGTGACTGTCTGCATGGAGTTTGCACATTCTCCCCGTGTCTGCGTGGGTTTCCTCCCGGGTGCTCCGGTTCCCTCCCACAGTCCAAAGATGTGCAGGCTAGGTGGATTGGCTGTGCTAAATTGCCCGTAGTGTTCAGGATGTGTAGTGTAGGTGGGATGCTCCAAGGGTCAGTGCAGACCTGTTGGGCTGTCGGGCCTGTTTTCACACTGTAGGGATTCTGATTCTGTCACTCCAGACAACATCATTTTGATTTAATAAGTTTCTGTTTCATTTTGTAAGGTTCCAATCAACTCTTTCATTTGCGTTTGATTTCAATACAATGCCCCTGCAGGGGCTGTTTCACTATTGCTTAGTTTTGGCGCCTTTGAAAGATTCAAGGAAGATTTTATTCCGTATTTTAAACCTTTGAGATCTGTATCCTGGGAGTGTTTGATGGGGATGTTGACGAGGGGACTTTAGTTTCGGTTTACTTTGAGTTCAAATGAGTGGAGGAAACTTTATTCTGTATTTTAACCCCTTGGTGTCCCTGTTCAGGGAGTGTTTGATGGGGATGGTGTCAAGGGAACTTTTTATTTACATTTAGTTCAAAGAGTAGAAGCAAGTTTCTTCTCTATTCAACCCAGTGCTGTCCTTGTTCTGGGAGTGTTTGATGGGACAGTGTCAAGGGAACCTCACTTTCAGCTCAAAAGAGTCAAGGGATTCCAGTTTACTTTTAGTTCGAGAGGTAGGGAGTTTAATTTTGTATTTAGCCCCTCGCTACCCCTGTCCCTGGAGTGTCGGTTAGGGACGGTATCCAGGGAATTTTCATTTCCAAGCACTTGTCACCTGAAAGAGTAGCGGTTTCAATTTCCTCCCATTGCACGGCTGACGGAGAATTTCTCTGGCTCTTGTCATCCGCCACTATTGCATGTTGGACTAATTTACAAATTTCACACGCCACCCACTACCAAGGATCATCCAGAAAGAACTGCAGATGCTGGAAATCAGAAACTAAAGCAGATATTGCTGGAGAAACTCAGCACGTCTAGCAGCGCCTGTGGAGACAAAGCAGAGTTTTGGGTCCAGTGACCCTTCTTCAGAACGGATTGTAGCTAGAAAAAGATTAGTGTATACACTAAAGATGGGCTGGTGGGGGGGTTGGTGTGGAGGTGGAGGAGGGGAAAGGGAAAGGAGTAAAGGATATATGGAGATGGAGGCCAGAGAGAGAGAGAAAAACAGAAATGGGTAAAGGTCAGTCTGGGAGAATCAATAGCTGCTGTTCAGGACCGTCAGTGACTGACAATGGGATGTTGTGTGGCAGCAACCCACATAATAGAAAGGCCTGGTGTATGGGGGTGGGCAGGGGGTGTGGTGGTAGCAGGTTGGGGTAGGACGTGGGAGAAGGTGCTCAAGCTCTCAAGTTTTGAATTCAATATTGAGTCCAGAAGACTACAGGGTCCCCCAGGCAGAAAATGAGGTGCTGTTGTTTCAGCTTGTGTTGTGCTGATCTTCACTCGAGCACTGCAGCAAGGCCGAGACGGAGGCACTGGCCAGGGAACACTGTGGCGTTTTGAAAATGGCAGGCAACCAGAAGTTTGGGGTTATTTTTACAGACAGACACTTATTCTTCGAACAAGCAAAAATGTCACAGAATTTGCTCGTTCTCAGATCTGTTGCCAAGGAGACAGACAGGCTGCAAATGTTTTTTCTTAACTTCAAAAATCGCGTCTTTGCAAAACCAAAATTATTTCACCATTGGGCAGCATTCTCCAAACAAGCTGCAGTGCACCAAAAACTACACTAACTACCAGTGAAGGTGGATCAGTTTAGTTCGTAAAAAGCCCATACATTCTTGGGATCTCTGCAAGACAGAAAGGAAAATGCACAAACGTTGGGACCCTGCGGTTTTCTGTAGCTTTCTCCGGTGCGACGTCTCAGCTGATTGGAGCTAACCCTTTTCCCTGAGATTTGACATTTTCGTGAGCCGTGTGTCAATTTCCACCATGTGTGTTGTCCTTTCGGGCAAGATTCAAGTTCTGTCTTGGCAAGCCAACTATTCTGAGTTCTGAGATTCTCGTCGCTTGTTCCCCATCTGTCACTCATCACCAAGCCACTAGATGGCAATGTCTTACCTCCTTTATGTGCACTCTTACACCCAGCCACCCGTCCTACTACCCTGCAGCTTCGTGCTGGAATGTAGGCTTGATGCCAAGACAGTTTTGCACATTCATAAACATTTCAGCTGAACAGGCGGAACCTCGACATGTTGACTCCAACCATTTTTTGCTGCCTTAGTTGATTTAACCTGGCGCTTCCTGCTTCTACAGCCCATACCTATAAAACCTGAGCAGACTCATCGAATCAATGTGCTAGCCCTTCCATAATGCAGTACTGGAACAGGCCCTATGGCCCACCATGTCTGTACTGCCTATGATGCCATTCTAAACTAATCCCAACAGCCTCCACATGGTCTGTATCCCTCCATTCCCTGTCCATTGATGATTCTGTTTAAATGCCTCCTAACCGTGGCTAGCATTTTTGCTTCTACCACCTGCCCGGTGTTCCAGGCATCTACCACACTGTGTGTACCAACCTGCTTCACATATCTCCTTTAAACTTTTCCCCCTCTCACCGTAAACCTCTGCTGCCTAATATTTCACATTCCCTCTCTGGGAAGAGGTCCCCGACTATCCACACCTCTTCTATCAAGTCACCCCTCAGCCTTTGATGCTCTGGTGCAAACAATCCAAGTTTGTCAAGCCTCGCCAATCCAGGCAACATCCTGGTAAATTCTTTTTCACCCTCTCCAAAGCCTCTACATCCTTCTTATATTGGTGTGGCAACCAAACTGCGCACAATACTCCAAATGTGGCCCAATTAAGGTTTGTAGAGCTACAATATAATTTGCCAACATCTAGACTCAATGCCCTGACTGATGAAGGCAAGCATGCAGTATACCTCCTTTACCACCGTATCCACTCGTGCTACCACTGTCAGGGAGTTATGGTCCTGCATCCCAAGATACCCCTGTATATCCATGCTCCGAAGGGTCCTGCCATTGACTGTGCGCACTCCACTTGCGTTCAATCTCCCAAAATGCATCACCTCACACCTGTGCGGATTAAACTCCATCTGTCCTTTCTCCGCCCAACCTTCCAGCTGATCTATATCCTGCTGTACCCTCCGACACACTTCCTGACTATCCGCAACTCCTCCACCTTTCACATCACCTGCAGACTTACTACTCAGAACACTGGCATTTTCATCCAAATCATTTATACATATTACAAACAACAGAGGTGCCAGCACTGATCCTTGCGGAACGCCACAAGTCACAGACCTCCAGTCAGGGAAAAAAACACACCCTCCGCAACTAACCTCTGTCTTCTAATGACCAAGCCAGCTTTCTGTCCAACTTACTGACTGACTATGGATTTCGATGTAACTTAATCGTCTGGACTGGCCTCCCATGCGAGGCCTTGTCAAATGCTTTAGTAAAGTCAGTGTAGACGATTTCCACTGCCCTACGTTAAAACGATCACCTTCGCCAGGCCGTTTAAAAGTCTCAACTTTCTTTGCTGCATTTTCAGCTAGCGTGGCCATTAAGAAAATCAACAGGAAGTCACCAGCAAACTGTGGCACGAAGAGGAGAAAGTTACGCCATCTCCACCTACAAAGCGATGAAGCAGTGTCAACCCCAAAACTGGCACCTCCTCCAAGGCTGGGAGCAGCATGAGCTCGTCCATCGATGACTTTACAACAGGTTGTTAGCTCCTGAGAGATGCAGAACAGCAGGTCCTGTCGAGGAGTGCAAAGGCGTCAAACCACTCATTGCAGTACAAAAAGAAACCGAACTGTTAGTCCCTATCACTGACTGCGTTCTTTAAAGATGGACCAAACAGACTAAGTCGAAATTTCCCACGAAACAAGCATTTAAATGAGGCAAGGGTTTTCTGTCAGACCAACCCAGTCCCACCAGAGTTATAAAATCAGTGTGCTGCCGATGCTGGAGATCTGAAACAAAACAATCTAGAGAGGGCGACAGAAACTCTGACAGCATCCGTGGAAAGGCGAAAGAAACAAAGAATGAACTTTTGAGTCCGAAATGCTCCCCCTGGATCCTCATGTTGGAGCTTGAAATGGCAACCGTTCCTCTCGTACAAGCCCGACAGTGTGGGAGCAGGCCACTTGGCCCACACTGACCCTCTGAAGAGCATCCCATCACACCTAGCCCCTACCCGATCTCTGCACTTCCCACCCTAGACAATATGGGCAGTTTAGCACGGCCAGTCCCACCCTAACCCACACATCCCTGGGCACTACGGGACAATTTAGCACGGCCGATCCCACCCTAACCCGCACATCCCTGGGCACTACAGAACAATTTAGCACGGCCAATCCCACCTTAACCCTCACATCCCTGGGCACTACGGGACAATTTAGCACGGCCAATCCCACCCTAACCCGCACATCCCTGGGCACTACGGGACAATTTAGCACGGCCGATCCCACCCGAACCCGCACATCCCTGGGCACTACGGGACAATTTAGCACGGCTAATCCCACCCTAACCCGCACACCCCTGGGCACTACGGGACAATTTAGCACGTCCAATCCCACCCTAACCCGCACATCCCTGGACACTACGGGACTATTTAGCACGTCCAATCCCACCCTAACCCGCACATCCCTGGGCACTACGGGACAATTTAGCACGGCCAATCCCACCCTAACCCGCACATCCCTGGACACTACGGGACTATTTAGCACGGCCAATCCCACCCTAACCCGCACGTCCCTGGGCACTACGGGACAATTTAGCACGGCCAATCCCACCCTAACCCGCACGTCCCTGGGCACTACGGGACAATTTAGCACGGCCAATCCCACCCTAACCCGCACGTCCCTGGGCACTACGGGACAATTTAGCACGGCCAATCCCACCCTAACCCGCACGTCCCTGGGCACTACGGGACAATTTAGCACGGCCAATCCCACCCTAACCCGCACGTCCCTGGGCACTACGGGACAATTTAGCACGGCCAATCCCACCCTAACCCACACGTCCCTGGGTACTACTGGACTGTTTAGCACGGCCAATCCCACCCTAACCCACACATCTCTGGGCACGACCGGATAATTTAGCACGGCCAATCCCACCCTAACCCGCACATCCGTGGGCACTACGGGACAATTTAGCACGGCCAATCCCACCCTAACCCGCACATCCCTGGGCACTACGGGACAATTTAGCACGGCCAATCCCACCCTAACCCGCACATCCGTGGGCACTACGGGACAATTTAGCACGGCCAATCCCACCCTAACCCGCACATCCCTGGGCACTACGGGACAATTTAGCACGGCCAATCCCACCCTAACCCGCACATCCCTGGACACTACGGGACTATTTAGCACGGCCAATCCCACCCTAACACACACATCTCTGGGCACTACGGGACAATTTAGCACGGCCAATCCCACCCTAACCCGCACATCCCTGGGCACTACGGGACAATTTAGCACGGCCAATCCCACCCTAACCCGCACGTCCCTGGGTACTACGGGACTATTTAGCACGGCCAATCCCACCCTAACCCACACATCTCTGGGCACAACTGGATAATTTAGCACGGCCAGTCCCACCCTAACCCGCACATCCGTGGGCACTACGGGACAATTTAGCACAGCCAATCCCACCCTAACCCGCACATCCCTGGGCACTACGGGACAATTTAGCACGGCCAATCCCACCCTAACCCGCACGTCCCTGGGCACTACGGGACAATTTAGCACGGCCAATCCCACCCTAACCCGCACGTCCCTGGGCACTACGGGACAATTTAGCACGGCCAATCCCACCCTAACCCGCACGTCCCTGGGTACTACGGGACAATTTAGCACAGCCAATCCCACCCTAACCCGCACATCCCTGGGCACTATGGGACAATTTAGCACGGCCAATCCACCCTAACCCACACATCCCTGGGTACTACGGGACAATTTAGCACGGCCAATCCCACCCTAACCTGCACATCCCTGGGCACTACGGGACAATTTAGCACGGCCAATCCCACCCTAACCTGCACATCCCTGGGCACTACGGGACAATTTAGCACGGCCAATCCCACCCTAACCCTCACATCCCTGGGGACTACGGGACAATTTAGCACGGCCAATCCCACCCTAATCCGCACATCCCTGGGAACTACGGGACAATTTAGCACGGCCAATCCCACCCTAATCCGCACATCCCTGGGAACTACGGGACAATTTAGCTCGGCCAATCCCACCCTAACCCACACATCCCTGGGCACTACGGGACAATTTAGCACGGCCAATCCCACCCTAACCCGCACACCCCTGGGTACTAAGGGACAATTTAGCACGGCCAATCCCACCCTAACCCGCACATCCCTGGGCACTATGGGACAATTTAGCACGGCCAATCCCACCCTAACCCGCACATCCCTGGGCACTTCGGGACAATTTAGCACGGCCAATGCCCCCTAACCCGCATGTCTTTGACTGTGGGAGGAAAACGGAGCACCTGGAGGAAACCCACACAGACACGGGGAGAACATGCAATCTCTACACTGACCGTCGGCCAAGTGTGGAAACGAACCCGGGTCCCTAGTGACAGAGATAGGGAGGGGGTGCAGGGGGCTGGAGGGGGTGACAGAGATAGGGAGGGGGTGTAGGGGGCTGGAGGGGGTGACAGAGATAGGGAGGGGGTGTAGGGAGCTGGAGGGGGTGACAGAGATAGGGAGGGGGTGTAGGGGGCTGGAGGGGGTGACAGAGATAGGGAGGGGGTGTAGGGGGCTGGAGGGGGTGACAGAGATAGGGATGGGGTGCAGGGGGCCGGAGGAGGTGACAGAGATAGGGAGGGGGTGCAGGGGGCCGGAGGGGGTGACGGAGACAGGGAGGGGGTGCCGGGGGCGGGAGGGGGTGACGGTGACGGAGACGGGGAGGGGGTGCAGGGGGCGGGAGGGGGTGACGGTGACGGAGACGGGGAGGGGGTGCAGGGGGCCGGAGGGGGTGACGGAGACGGGGAGGGGGTGCAGGGGGCCGGAGGGGGTGACGGAGACGGGGAGGGGGTGCAGGGGGCCGGAGGGGGTGACGGAGACGGGGAGGGGGTGCAGGGGGCCGGAGGGGGTGACGGAGACGGGGAGGGGGTGCAGGGGGCCGGAGGGGGTGACGGAGACGGGGAGGGGGTGCAGGGGGCCGGAGGGGGTGACGGAGACGGGGAGGGGGTGTAGGGGGCCGGAGGGGGTGAAGGAGATGGGG
Source organism: Stegostoma tigrinum (assembly GCF_030684315.1). Lineage (NCBI taxonomy): Eukaryota > Metazoa > Chordata > Chondrichthyes > Orectolobiformes > Stegostomatidae > Stegostoma > Stegostoma tigrinum. The sequence continues at coordinate 2,115,904 of NC_081402.1, forward strand.
AGGGGGTGTAGGGGCTGGGGCGGAGGTGACAGAGATAGGGAGGGGTGTAGGTTTTGGCGGAGGTAAAGAAACGGATGACAATATTAACACCAAACATTGAGAGACCTAGAAATAGTGGCCGATCACCAGTAATAGAGAGCGGGGAGTGAGTTTGATATGTGTTTGGAAGATGGGGCGGCTGGTGAGTTATGTTGACGTGGGCTGTGTGATGGAGGTTAGTAGATACAGGTCCGGCTCAGGCCAGATGCTGACACTGACGACCTGGCATTGTTGTCCAAGCAGATTCATCGTTTAACAAATAATTCAGCAGTCCTGCCAGCACTGATTGTGCTGGCTGCACTGAGGTCGGCTTTGAGAGTGTTGAGATCACAGGCCTCCGAGTGTTCTGCGTACCACAGTGTGTTGCAAGTCTGAGTGTTGCAGTGTTACAGTGATCTGTACCGTAATAACTGTGGCAGCGATTTCCTTTTCTGGCTTCTTTGCAGCCTCCCGGTTTTCCAGTGTTTTTGTTTTGACATTTGTTGATGGTGGACACACTCGGTTCTGGGTTTCTCCTGACTTCGCACCAATTACCGACCCTACTTGTGACATGGAGCTCCACCTGACTCATTCTCACTCCTTACCTCACCCATCACTCTGCTTTTCTTCTCCCTGGCCTTGGCCCACATCAAAAGCATCAATACTGTGCGCCTTGACCAACACCCTTGGGTGCTATTTCTACATTCTCCCTGCTCTCTGATTTGATTTGATTTTTTTTTGTCTCATGTGTCTCGTTACAGTGTAAAGTTTGTTTTGCCTGCAGGTCATTCCATACAAAGATCAGGGGCTAATAGAGCAGAGCAAGGTGTACAACGTTCAGAGACAGTAGGAACTGCCGATGCTGGAGAATCTGCGATAACAAGGTGTGGAGCTGGATGAACACAGCAGGCCCAGCAGCATCAGAGGAGCAGGAAGGCTGACGTTTCAGGTCGGGACCCTCCTTCAGAAATGGGGAGAGATCCACTGGTTTTTCCAGCGGGAGGAGGGTAACTTCTTCAGGGTAGGCATCCTTAGAAGAGGCTATGCAGTGGGGTTAAAATTGTTTCAGAGACAGTAGGAACTGCAGATGCTGGAGAATCTGAGATAACAAGGTGTGGAGCTGGATGAACACAGCAGGCCCAGCAGCATCAGAGGAGCAGGAAAGCTGATGTTTCGGGTCGGGACCCTCCTTTTCTTTTTCCTGAAGAAGGCCCGAAATGTCAGCCTTCCTGCTCCTCTGATGCAGCTCGGCCTGCTGTGTTCATCCAGCTATACACCTTGTTATCTTAGATTCCCCAGCATCTGCAGCTCCTGCTGTCTCTGAAACAATTTTAACCCCACTGCGTAGCCTCTTCTAAGGATGCCTACCCTGAAGAAGTTACCCTCCTCCCTCTGGAAAATCCTCAGTGGATCTCTCCCCATTTCTGAAGAAGGGTCTAGGCCCGAAACGTCAGCCTTCCTGCTCCTCTGATGCTGCTGGGCCTGCTGTGTTCATCCAGCTCCGCACCGTGTTATCTCAGGTATACAACGTTATGGCTACCGGGAGGGGGCACAAACAGCGAGATGAACATTCAATTTAAAAATGAAAAGTCCATTCAGAAGCCTTACTACAGCGGGGAAGAAGCTGTTTTTCAATCTGTTGGTTCGTGTGTTTCAGCTTTTGTATCTTCTGGTCGAGAGCGATTATAACTGGGGGCGGGCGGGGGGGGGGGGGGGGTGTTCTTTGATGATGTGAGCTGCCTTTTGGAGGCAGCCAGAAGTATTGATGCAGCCAATGGATCGAAGGCTGCTTTGCATGATTGTCTGGGCTGCGTTCACAACTCTTCGCTGTTTCTTACAGTCCTGAGCAGGGCCATATCAAGCTGTGATGCACCCGGAGAGAATGCTTTCTATGGTGCATCTACAAAAATTGGTAAGATTTTCTCTCAGATCTCCTGAACTCTCAAATTGGACCTATTAGTGAGTCTCTGATGTTCATGCTCCCCTATTTACTGCCCCCCCTCCCCCAACATGTGGAAACATCTCCCCTACATTGACCCTATCGAAACCCCATTCAGCATATTAAAGATCTCAGGCAGGTCCCATTGTATGCTTTCCTTTCATCAATCTCTTCCAGTCACTCTTCCCAATAATCCACCCAGTGAACCCTTGTTGCACCAGCTAATTATTTTGGAAGCCAAAACTGTTCAAAGTACTCTGGGTGTGGCCCTACTCGAGCCCTGTGCAATTGCCACAAGACTTCCCTATTCCTGTACACCATCCACTTCTGTAATAAAAGCCAACACGACATTTGCGTCCCTGATAGCTCCTCGTGTTTTCTGAGTCTCTCCTTCTCAAGTATCCTCAAATCAATGCGATCCGAACGTCAACGTTTAATAGTTCCCCACCACGTCCAAAACCCTTTTCTCCTCCAGTCGCAGAGGTTTTACAGCAGCCCTTTGGCCCATCACGTCCGTACCTCTCTAGTCCCAATGATCGAAACTGGCCCGAAGCATTGTGTGTTACAGGGGAGGCAGTAGCCGAGTGGTGTTATTGCTTGACTATTAATCCAGAGATCTAGGTAACGTTTTGGGGACCTGGTTCGAATCCTGCCACGGCAAATGGAGGAATTTGAATTCAAAAAAAGAAATCTGGAATTAAGAGTCTAACCATCGCCAAGAATCCAATGCCTATTGTCGGAAAAATCCACCTGGCTCAGTATTGTCCTTCAGGGAAGGAAACTGCCATCCTTACCTGGTCTGGCCTACACGTGACTCCAGACCCACAACAATGTGGTTGACTCTTAACTGCCCTCTGGGCAACTAGGGACGGGCAATAAATGCTGCTTAGCCAGCAATGGCCATGTCCGGTGAATGAATTTTAAAAATGTTCTGGTGATCATCTAAATAGTTCTTAAATGTTGCGGTAGTCCCTGCTCCGACCACCCTTTCCAGCAGATTCCCACTACCTTCTGGGTGAAAATATTTTTACCTAAAACCCTGGAGACCTCCTGCCTTTTTGCCTTAGATCTGTGTCCCTTGGTTATTAGAATCGTAGAATCCCTACAGAGCAGGAAGAGGTCATTCAGCCCGCTCAGTCTGCACTGACCCTCCAAAGAGCATCCCACCCAGACCCAGCCCCCTGCCCTATCCCTGCATTTCCCATGGGTAGTCCACCTGGCTTGCACATCCCTGGACACAATGGATAGTTTAGCACGGCCAATCCACCTAACCTGCACATCTCCGGGCTGTGGGGGGAATCCCATGTCGACACAGGGAAAATGTGCAGACTCCACAAGGACAGTCGCCTGAGGGTGGAATCGAACCTGAGTCCCTGGCGCTAAACACCGTGCTGCCCAACTATTGATCTGTCTTCAAATAGGAAAGATTTCTTCGTATCTACCCTCTTAATTTTGTCGGTATACCTCCTCTTCCTCGAGGAAGGAGCAGAGCTCAGAAAGCTTGTGCTTTCAAATATTGTGCAGACTATCACCTAATGCTGTCTGATGTTTGACCTTGTCCAGCGCGGTCCAACAGCTCCACATCGCCTCTTAATTTTGTACAGTTCGCTCAGCCTTGTCTGCTCGAAAGTTAGAAAACACCCAAAACTCTAGACTTTCTTCATTCCTGGAGCATTCCAGCACAGGTAGTATCTTCTGAATGTTCTTTGTAACCTCTTCTGCGCAGTCACAACCTTCCGTTAGAGTGGGAACAGAACTACACATCGTTCTGTATCTGTGGCCCAGCTCACATTTATACACAGCTCCATCCTAGCCCTCCTGCTCTTGTATTCGATTAATAAAAGCAAGTACCCTATTTGCCTCCTTAACCACCTTTCCTCTCATCTTCAAGGACCTAAGGACAAGCATACCTTTGATCCTCTGTACCTCCTAGGCTCCTGCCATTCATTGTGCACTCCCTTGCCTTGCTAGTCCTCCCAAAATACATCAACTCTCACATTTTAGAATTGGATACCTCCCCAGCCCGTTGATATTCTATAACCCAAAATGTTCCCCTGTGTTACACTTCTTTGTCACGCGTGTATGGAAAGAGCTGCCAGAGGAAGTGTTGGGGATTGTTAACAATTACAATATTTCAAAGTCACCTGGGTGGGTACCTGAACAGGTTTTTGGAGGGAGATGGGCCAAATGGCCAGCCGCAGGAAGTGGGCCAAGAGATGGCAAATGGAGTTTAATATGGATAAGTGTGAGGTGTTGGAAAGCCAGATCAAGGCAAGAGTTTCATGGTGAGTGGTGGGGCCTTAAGGAGTGCAGTGGAACAGAGGGACCTTGGAATTCAGGTGCACGGCTCTCTGAAAGTGGAGTCACAGATTGGCAGGGCAGTGAAGAAAGCTTTCGGCACACTGGGTTTCATCAGTCAGGGCACTGAGTTCATAAGTTATGTTGCAATTGTACAGAATGTGAGGCTGCACTTTGAGTATTGTGTTCAGTTCTGGTCACCTTCCTATAGGAAGGATGTTATTAAACAGGAAAGAGTGCAGACAAAATTTACCAGGATGTTGCCTGGCCTCGAGAGACTGAAATCTAGGGGGAGGTTGGACAAACTGGGCCTTTTTCCTTTAGCGTGTAGGAGAGTGAGGGGCGGGGGGAGATCTTGTAGAAGTCTTTTAGATCATGAGCGGCATGGATAGAGTGAATGCACTCAGTCTTTTTCCCAGGGTTGGAGAATCGAGGACTAGAGGGCATCAGTTTAATGTAAGAGGGGAAAGAATACGTGGGAACCTGAGGGGTAACTATTTTACACAGAGGGTGTAACACATATGGAATGAGCTGCCAGCGGGAGTGGGTGAGGCAGTTACATTAACAACATTTAAAAAGCATTTTGATGAATACATGGATAGGAAAGGTTAAGAAGGATATGGGCCAAGTACAGGGAAATGGGGTTAGTGTGGATGGACATTTTGGTCAGCATGGACCAGTTTGGGCCGAAGGGCCTGTCTCTGTGCTGTGGGACACTATGACTCCAAATGGGGACTAGCTTAATTTAGGATACCTGGTCGGCATAGATTAATTTAACCGAAGGGTCTGTTTCCATGCTGTACAATTCTCTGACTCCATGATCTGCGACTTCTTGCTCTCGCACTTAAACTGTCTATAGCCCTTCTGTGTGACCTCCTCACAGCTCACATTCCCACTGAGTTTTGTATCATCAGCAAGCCTAGACGAAAAGACAGTGTAACATTTGAAAGTTAACATCCTGATAAATCTCTCCAGCCCCAGGGGCAACATCCTGGTAAATCTGTCCCAGTCCCAGAGGCAACATCCTGGTAAATCTCTCCAGCCCCAGGGGCAACATCCTGGTAAATCTGTCCCAGTCCCAGAGGCAACATCCTGGTAAATCTCTCCAGACCTGGGACTTTGGAGGCCATTCAAGCCCGCTGTGTTATTCACGAAGATATAGCACATCCTGGTGTACTTCAACACCACTGCCCTGTCAGTTCACTACCACGCTGTAACCCTCAGCTCTCTTGCTGATCATACTCCATTAGTGACAGACCCCCAGCTTGAAAATGGGTCACTTACCCCTTCACTCTGCCCTTTAGCCCAACCCTCTATCCTTTGTGTTACCTCCCCAACCTGATGCGTACCTCTATTGTGTACCTCAAGATCAATTGGGATGGTTGGTTTCACCTATGTGGGGAGTTCCGAGTTGACTAGGCCTGTTCTCGATGGAGTTTAGAAGAATGAGAAAGGGATCTGATTGAAACACACAAGAGGAGTTTTACCAGGATGTTATCTCTGGGGCTGGGAGAGATTTACGAGGATGTTGCCTCTGGGGCTGGGAGAGATTTACCAGGATGTTGCCTCTGGGGCTGGAGAGATTTACCAGGATGTTGCCCCTGGGGCTAGGAGAGATTTACCAGGATGTTGCCTCTGGGGCTGGAGAGATTTACCAGAATGTTGCCGCTGGGGCTGGGAGAGATTTACCAGGATGTTGCCTCTGGGGCTGGAGAGATTTACCAGGATGTTGCCCCTGGGGGGCTGGAGAGATTTACCAGGATGTTGCCTCTGGGGCTGGAGAGATTTACCAGGACGTTTCCTCTGGGACTGGGAGAGATTTACCAGGACATTGCCTCTGGGGTTGGGAGAGATTTAACAGGATGTTGCCGCTGGGGCTGGAGAGATTTACCAGGATGTTGCCCCTGGGGCTAGGAGAGATTTACCAGGATGTTGCCCCTGGGGCTGGGAGAGATTTACCTGGATGTTGTCTCTGGAGCTGGGAGAGATTTACCAGGATGTTGCCTCGTGCTGGAGAGATTTACCAGGATGTTGCCCCTGGGGCTGGGAGAGATTTACCAGGATGTTGCTTCACTCGAAGGTGGTAAACCTGAGGAATTCTCTCCTGTCACAGGCTGTGGAAGCTTGTTTGCTGATGACTTCCAAGAAAGGAGGCGCCCACATTGCGCAGAACCACACGCGTCAAGGAGTGTGGGGGATAGGTTAAGTGGTGATCGATCGGTCTTACATCAAGCATAATCAAATTCCCTTGTCATCCGCAGGACAGGATTCAATCCAGGAAGAAGTGTAGGCCATTCAGCCCATCGAGTCTTACTGCACCATTCATTGGGCTCCACAATTCTGAATAGTACAAACCCTCTCCTCATTTCTGGAAAGGATATTATTAAAATAGAAATAACACAGAGAAGATCTGCTACCTGAACTGGAGGATCTAAATTATAAGGAGAGGCTGGGATAACACACTTTAGGGCTGGAGGCACACAGCAGGCCAGGCAGCATCAGAGGAGCAGGGAAGTTGATGGGAGGACCCTCTTCAGAAATGAGGGAAGGGGAAAGGAGCTCAGAATTAACTTTTAAAACTGGTGAATTCCACGTTTAGCCCAAAATCTCCCCACCCCTGGCCTCATCCAATATCCAACTGCTCCGTCCCCCCATCCCCGCCTCCTTGACCTGCCACAACCTATCCATCTTGTCACCCACCTATCCCCTCCTCCCACCTCACGGCCCCATTCCCTACCTGCACCCACCATCCCACCTACCTTCCCCAGCTCCTACCCTCCTCTCTGTTTGTCTCACAGCTCCCTTTCCCCTCCCCATTTCTGAAGAAGGGTCCCGACCCGAAACGTCAGCTTTCCCGCTCCCCTGATGCTGCCTGGCCTGCTGCACTCCTCCAGCCCCATGCTGTGCTGTCTCTGACGTTATCCACGAGGAGAGGCTGGGACATTTTTCCCTGGAGTGTAGGAGGCTGAGAGGGTGAGATCTATAAAACTAGAAAAGACACAGAGAGGTGGACAGCTTCTCCCCATGTTGAGAGAGTCTGAAACTTAGAGGGCATAGGTTTAGGGTGAGATGGGAGAGAAAAGGGTCCACAGGAGCAACTCCGTACACACAGAGGGTAAAGAGAGGCTGGGATGGGCTGCCAGAGGTAGTGGCAGAGACTGGTATGACCTTGTCATTGAGGAAACATTTGGACAGGTACACAGATGGGATAGAACGGAGAGATATGGACCGAACCAATGGGACTAAATTAATTCTGCAGTCTGGGCGGCATGGACAAGGTGGGCCGAAGGGCCCTGTTTCCATTGCTGTAAACCTCTATCTCGTATTGAACTGGCGTCCCTCCATCTTAATGTTAAATTGTGACCTCCCCACCCATCCGGGAGTTGGGGGTCGGGGGGTGCGGCCTATCTTAGCTGCATGTACCGCAGATGCATGTACTGGAGAATTACAGGATTCAGTTCGGCCAATCTCTGTTCATAGGATAGTGGAGCCATCTGAAGAACTAAGCCCCCTCTACGGCAAAAATATTTTCCCTAAGCAAAATAAAACTTCACAGTAAACGGAGTTTGAATTTGGATAAACGCGAGGTGTCACTATAATGAACAAGGGGCAGGGCTTATCCAATGAAAAGTAGGGCCTTGGGGGTTGTTGTAGAACAGAGAGACCTGGGTGGGGGGGAGCTCAGGGACATAACCCTTTGAAGTTAGTGTCACAGGTAGACAGGGTGGGGAAGGGGGCGTTCGGTGCTCCTCGCTCAGACCCTCTGAGCGTAGGAGCTGGGGACGTTGGTGAGGGCCTCTTCTGGAGCGCTGTGCCCCAGCTCTGGTCCCCCCCCACCGTTATAGGAAGGGTATTATTAAACTGGGGGTTCGGGAGAAATTTACCGGGACGTGGCCAGGAATGGAGGGGCTTGAGTTATAGGGAGAGGCCGGGGCTTTTCTCACTGGAGGCTGGGTGGGGGTGGGGGGGGGAGACCTTATAGAGGTTTATAAAACCACGAGGGGCATGGAGAGGGGGAATAGACAAGGTCTTTTCCCTGCTATGGAGGATTTCGAGACGAGAGAGAGCGTGCTTTTCAAGAGAAGAGAAAAGAATTTCAAAAGGACACAAGATGCAATTTTTTTACATGCGTGGAATGAGCTTCCAGAGGAAGTGGTAGGTGTGGGGACAGTTACAATGTTTAAAAGACATTTGGATAAGTACATGAGTAAGAAATGTTTAGAAGGATATCAGCCAAGCGCATACCGGTGGGACTAGTTTAGTTTGGGATTACGGTCAGCATGGACTGGTTGGGCCGAAGGGTCTGTATGGCTCTGGGAATCAAGTACTCCAGGTGTGGTAACCAAGCTCCTATAAAACTGAAGGAAGTCTCTGCCACTTTTGTACTCAAATCCTCTCCCGATGACATTCTGTTTGTTCTGAAGAAGCATCACACGGGACTCTGCTTCTCTCCCCACAGATGCTGCCAAACTTGCTGAGTTCCCCTGCAACTTCTGTTCAAAGTTTGTTTCAGATCTCCAGCATCCTGCTGTGTGTTGTTCTGCTCCGTTTACCTTCCTCATCACTCGCCGTTTGGCATTGGAAATGCTTTTTATTTTAAAATCCCCTCCAACACTCCCCCCAGCCCCCGACAGTGGCAGTCTTTCACATGCCACTTCTGCTCTGCTACAGCGCCCTGGTTTTATTTCGCAGCAGGCACTGTAATGCGGTCTGCTCCACGCACAGAAGGCAGGAGTTGCTGGAGAAACTCCGCACGGGGCAGAGAGAGAAGAAACGAGCGCAAGGACTCTTCCCCAGGACTGATGCGCTGCTGCCCCTTGCCTTGTGACCTCGAACTTGCAACGGACATGTGCGCTCAGAAATGCCAGAGATCCGAAACACGCAGAGAAGGCAGAATTTGCTGGAGAAACTCAGCAGGTCTGTTGGGATGAACCAGAAACACAAACACTGGAGATCAAAGCGGGTCAGACAGTTTCCATGGAGAGAGAGCAAGCTAACATTTCAAGATAATAAAATGTGAGGCTGGATGAACACAGCAGTCCAAGCAGCATCTCAGGAGCACAAAAGCTGATGTTTCGGACTCTCTGATTAAGGGTCTAGGCCTGAAACGTCAGCTTTTGTGCTCCTGAGATGCTGCTTGGCTGCTGTGTTCATCCAGCCTCACATTTTATTATCTTGGAATTCTCCAGCATCTGCAGTTCCCATTATCTCTGAAGCTAACATTTCAAGTCTGGATGATTCTTCATCACAGTTGATGTGAAGTGTGGGGTGTTGGCATTTATGCTAAAGTTTGGGGGGAGGGGGTGTGGGAGTGGTGGAAGAGTGAAGATTGTTCAGATTAAACAATGGGAATGTGAGAATGGCAGAACAGTGGTGGCCCTAACTGCCTGACCTGAAACAACACACTAGGGTGGAGGGAGGGGAGAGAGGACATTGTGACAGAGAATGGAGCCAAGTGAGGCTAGAAGGGAAGGAATGGGAGTTGGTTTGCAATTTGAATGTGTCGTACTCAGTTTTGAGCCCACGAGGTTGTGAAGTGCCGAGTCCGAAAATGAGATGTTTCCCCAGTCAGTGCCTTGATTCACAGGAGCACTGCAGTGTGCCCAGGACACATTGAGAGCAGGGTGTTGTGCTACACTGACTGGCCACAGGATGCTCAGTGACTGGCTTGCACATGGAACAGAGAGGCGTTTGGTTTCTCTAATGCAGGACAGGCCACACTGAGTGCAGTGATTACAACACACAAGATTGGAGTGGGTACAGGGGAAATGCTGCTTCACACCTGTGCTCCTAAGATGCTGCTTGGCCTGCTGTGTTCATCCAGCTCCACACTTTGTTATCTCACACTTGGAAGGACTATTTAGGTCTGGCAGCACTTTTGGAGAGAGGGAGAGGGAAAGAACAGGGTGAGACTAGGATGAGACTGAGATGCTGCTTGGCCTGCTGTGTTCATCCAGCCTCACATTTTATTATCTTGAGACTAGGAGTTGAGCGACCCTTCTTCAGATCAACTCCTACTAATGCTGCCACAGGATACGTGACCTTGAGAACAGAATAAAATTGCAACACTCCACTGACATACACGTAGATACATAAACAACAAACAAACAATGTGAAAAACACACAAAGACAGCAATTGCTGCAGAAAACTCAGCACGGTTGCATAGAAGGAGAAGTAGATCAAGTTAAAATTTGGAGCCCAGCGTCCCTGACACAGAGGTGACCTGTACACTGTTTGATTGACAGCTCGTCCCGGGGACCTACGCACGCGCAGTAGGGGTTTGAGCGGAGGGCGCAGAGGACGTGCTGACGTCATCACGGCTCGCCGCCGTGGGGGCGGGGTCGCGGCCTGTACCACGTCCGCATGCGATTGGTGAAGGCGGCCGTCCGTCAGGTGGGAGGGCGGGACCGGCGGGGGTCCAATGGGAGCGGGGCGAAGGGGCGGGTCCCAGCGGAGGGTGGAGCGGGCGCGGAGGAGGGAGGGGAACTGCCGCGGTCGCCGGAGGAGAGTAAGATGCGCAGGGTAATTTAGGTGAGTGAGGTGGTACGGAGGGAAGGGGAAGGGGGAAAGAGACGGGAAGAGTTACCCTCAGCCCGGACAGCAGCACTCTCGGGGGGGAGAGGCGGAGGTGGAGCTTATCCGGCTTTGATCCCCCCCCCAACCAATAACAACACCTGGGGGAGGGGAGGAGGAGGGTTGTTGTTACAGGATTTACCCCCTGGAGCGGGGTCAAAGCGAGATCAACCCTCCCCCATCCTCCTCCTCCCCCATCCCCTCACCCCCCCTCCCCTCACCCCCCCACCCCTCACCCCCTCACCCCCCCACCCCCCTCCCCTCACCCCCCCACCCCCTCACCCCCCCCACCCCTCACCCCCCCACCCCCCTCCCTCACCCCCCCACCCCCCAACCCCCACCCCTCACACCCCCCCCTCCCCTCACCCCCCCACCCCCCTCCCCTCACCCCCCCACCCCCATCCCCTCACCCCCCCACCCCCATCCCCTCACCACCCCATTCCCCTCCACCCTCACCCCCATCCCCCTCCACCCTCCACCCCCATCCCCCTCCACCCTCCACCCCCATCCACCTCCACCTCCACCCCCATCCCCCTCCACCCCCATCCCCCTCCACCCCCATCCCTCACCCCCATCCCCTCACCCCCCATCCCTCACCACCACCCCACCCCCCATCCCCCTCACCACCCCCCCCCCCATCCCCTCACCACCCCCATCCCCCTCCACCCCCATCCCCCTCCACCCCCATCCCCCTCCACCCCCATCCCCCTCCACCCCCATCCACCCCCATCCCCGCACCCCCCTTCCCCGCACCCCCCTTCCCCGCACCCCCCTTCCCCGCACCCCCCTTCCCCGCACCCCCCTTCCCCGCACCCCCCTTCCCCCTCCACCCTCACCCCCCATCCCCCACCACCCTGACCCCCCCATCCCCCACCACCCTGACCCCCCCATCCCCCCAACCACCCTGACCCCCCCATCCCCCCACCACCCTGACCCCCCCATCCCCCCACCACCCTGACCCCCCCATCCCCCTCCACCCTGACCCCCCCCATCCCCCCTCCACCCTGACCCCCCCATCCCCCCTCCACCCTGACCCCCCCATCCCCCCTCCAACCCTCACCCCCCTCCACCCTCACCCCCCCTCCACCCTCACCCCCCCATCCCCCCTCACCCCCCATCCCCCCTCCACCCTCACCCCCCCATCCACCCTCACCCCCCCATCCCCCTCCACCCTCACCCCCCATCCCCCCTCCACCTTCCCCCCCCAATCCACCTTCCCCCCCCAATCCACCTTCCCCCCCCCAAGACCACCTTCCCCCCCCCCATCCACCTTCCCCCCCCCAATCCACCTTCCCCCTCCACCCTCACCCCCCCTCCACCCTCACCCCCCCTCCACCCTCACCCCCCCATCCTCCCTCCACCCTCACCCCCCCATCCCCCCTCCACCCTCACCCCCCTCCACCCTCACTACCCACCCCCCTCCACCCTCACCCCCCCTCCACCCTCACCCCCCCTCCACCCTCACCCCCCCTCCACCCTCACCCCCCTCCACCCTCACTACCCACCCCCCTCCACCTCCCCCCCCCCAATCCACCTTCCCCCCCCAATCCACCTTCCCCCCCAATCCACCTTCCCCCCCCCATCCACCTTCCCCCCCCCCAATCCACCTTCCCCCCCCAATCCACCTCCCCCCCCCCAATCCACCTTCCCCCCCCAATCCCCCTCCCTCCCCCCCCCATCCCCCTCCCTCCCCCCCCCCATCCCCCCCTCCCTCCCCCCCCCATCCCCCTCCCTCCCCCCCCCATCCCCCTCCCTCCCCCCCCATCCCCCTCCCTCCCCCCCCCATCCTCCTCCCTCCCCCCCCATCTCCTCTCCCCCCCCATCCTCCTCCCCCCCCCATCCCCATCCCTCTCCCCCCCCATCCCCATCCCCATCCCCCCCCATCCCCATCCCCATCCCCATCCCCCCCATTCCCCATCCCCACCCCCCCCCATCCCCCCCCCATCCCCATCCCCCCCCCATCCCCATCCCCCCCCATCCCCATCCCCCCCCCATCCCCATCCCCATCCCCATCCCCATCCCCCCTCCCCTCCCACTCCCCCTCCACCCCACCCTCCAGGAGAAAAGCCCCAGCTTACAGGTGTATACCCCTCCCTTCCACCCTACAGGGATAGACACCCCCCTACAGGTGTAAACACTCCTCTCCCCTATGGTAGAAAACACCCCCCCCCCCCCACCCGCATAGGTGTATACTCCCCTCCATCCCCACCTACAGGGGTAAGCACCCTCCCCCACTACAGGGGTAAACACTCCTACTCCTACAGGAGCATAATTTCCCCTTCCTCACCCCCCCCCCCCCCCCCCCCGGGTAAACATCCTCCCTACAGGGAAAACATCCTCCCTCTTTCCCCCTGACATGGTGAACTGCCTTCAGGTAGGGGAAAGGGGGAGTTTACCTCTGTCTCCATTCAGGGGTAAACCCCCTCACCCCTCCCCCTACAGGGGTAAACCACCCCACAGTCCCCTCTCCGTAGGTCAACTCCCCACACTTCCAGTGGGAAACTCTCACTTCATTTCCCACACTCCCTCAAGGGGTAATTCCCCATTTCCCCTCCCCCAATAGGGGCAAATCCTCTCCCCTGCTTCCATCCTCCAGAGTGAAACTCCCCCTTCTCCTCTCCCTCTCTTTCCAGTGGTAAAGCCCCTCCTCCCCCCCCCCCCCCCCCCCCCCCCCCCCCCCCCGCGGTAACCTCCAGGGGTAAATTCGCCCTTCCCTTCCCCCTCTGCTCCAGGGGCAAACTTGCCCCGTTCTCATCCTTTCCTCTCCAGGGGCAAAACACCCCCTACCCCGACCATCACCACCTCATCTCAACAAACCCCATGACCAGGGTAAACCTCACAGTATTCAGGGGTAAATGACCTTTCCTTGCCACCCATCCCATAGGGGCAAAATTGTATTCATCCTTCCCACACCTGAGGTAATTTCCCTTACTGCACTACAAGGGGTAAACTGCCCTTCCTCTTCAACCTTGCCCTCACCTTTCTGCATCTCAGGTGACGCCCTCCCACAGAACGTCAAGGGTATCATTCTCCCACATCCCAACTGTCCAGCCCCAATCCGAAAGAAAATCTCTTTGGGTTTCCATATAACATTGGGTACAATACCGGTGGGGGACAGGTCTGTCGCTGTATAACACTGGGGTACAGAACCGGTGGAGGACAGGTCTGTCGCTGTATAACACTGGGGTACGGTACCGGTGGGGACAGGTCTGTCGCTGTATAACCCTGGGGTACAGTACCAGTGGGGACAGGTCTGTCACTGTATAACACTGGGGTACAGTGCCGGTTGGGGACGGGTCTGTCGCTGTATAACACTGGGGTACAGTACCGGTGAGCCGGGTCTAACGCTGCATAACACTGGGGCGCAGCACATCCGGGACGGTGACGATGGGGTACGGTCCTGCTCAATGCTCTCTTCTCTTGCTGCTCCAGATAAGCTGCGAACCTGATTAACCCAGCGATCAACGCTCCGTCCTCCGCCTGCGAACTTCCCATCCTGCCCATCCTCTTGGCTTCCTTGGGGCAATTCCCAGAAGAAGGAGCTTTCAAGTCTCCCCGCTGCAGGGGTTCGTCCTCAGGGTAAGTGAGAACGCGGGTGAACGTGTCCCCTCTCCATCAGCCCGGCTCTGTGATTCCCGTGGGATTGCGGGGGACTGTGTAATGTACTTACCTGCCAGCTTTCCACCTCTGAATCTCGCGGTGGCAGATCTGGTGAAGTGGCACACCAGCAGTGCCTTCCCACTTTGTCCCCAAAAGTCTAGCTTCCAGCCTATCTCCGCGTTGCACTCCCCTCCCCCGGGGATTTTCCGATGGAGGTACAAAGATCGGGACTGTCTCCGTGCACAGTTGACACTTGAGGCTCCTGTCGGCAGAGCCTTTTTCCGACAGTCACACGGGCAAAACCGAAGAACTGAGTGGAAGCGGCTGGGAGTAATTCCCAAGTCAGGCAGCCTGTTTGGAGATTCACAAAGATGTTTGCAATCGCTGTCCCTGTCCCTGGGGGTGTTTGTCGGAGACAGTGTAGAGGGAGCTTCACTCTGTATTTCACCCCCCTGTCCCTGGGTGATGTTGGGGGACAGTGTAGAGGAGCTTCACTCTGTATCTAACCCTCTGACCCTGGGAGTGTTTGATGGGGGAGGGACAGTGTAGAGGAGTCTTTGCTCTGTATCTAACCTACTGTCCCTGGGAGTGTGAGATGTGGGGGACCATGTAGAGGGAGCTTTCCTCTGTATCTAACCCTCTGTCCCTTTCCTGGGGCTTTTGATGGGGGGGACAGTGTAGAGGGAGCTTACTCAGTATCCAACCCCGTTTTGTACCTGTCCCTGGGAGTGTTTGATGGTGGGGAGAGTGACAGTGTAGAGAAGCTTTACTCTGTGTCTAACCCACCTGTCCTGGGAGTGTTTGATGTGGGGGAGCATTGTAGAGGAGCTTTACTCTGTATCCAACCCCGTTTTGTACCTGTCCCGGGAGTGTTTGATGGCATGGGCGGGGGGCGCACAGTGTAGAGGGAGCTTTACTCTCATATTTGAGAGAGATGCTGCCTGTCAGTTTTAAAGAGTAGAGGGAGCTGTTCTGACAGCGCCTTGAAGTGATGGGGGGTGGGGGTGTGGGGGGCGCGTGGGGAGGGGAGGGGGAGCAGTGGGAGGGTGAGGAGGAGGGCACTCAAGCGAGATCTCTCCCTTTACTGTTTATCTTCGATTTGAAACGAGGCTGGACTGTGGGGGTTGCGTGGAAGCGGCTGCATTTTGCTTGGCGCCTGGTGCATCCTGGGGGCATGCCCTGAAGAGGAGGAGGAGGAAAGGTGCGGCAGCACTGGAGGTCTCGAGCGGTTGTGGGGACCTCGCCCCGGGGGTTGGCACGTGGTCAGGGCTCCTGGTCTAAGCTCCTGCCTTTCTCCTTCCCTCCAGGAAGACTCCCTCTTCCCCTTCCGACCCGTGCTGGGGCGCGTGGCCCTTCCTGGTGAAACCGGTGCCGGTTCCTTCCACCCGGTAAGTTGCGAGCCGCTGGGGTGTTACAGTTCGCCTGGTGTCCCACACCTTCCACTGCCAGGGGACCTTTGTATCATCCCATCTCTGCACGTGGAAGCAGGCCTTTCGGCCCGTCAAAGCCACGCCGATCCTAACACCACCTTCTCTGTATTCCTGTATTTTCTATGACTCACCTACCCTAACCCCCACATCCCTGGGCACTATGGGACAATTTAGCACGGCCAATCCCACCCTAACCCCCACATCCCTGGGCACTACCGGACAATTTAGCACCGCCAATCCTACCTTAACCCACACATCCCTGGGCACTACAGGACAATTTAGCACGGCCAATCCCACCCTAACCCGCACATCCCTGGACACTACGGGACAATTTAGCACGGCCAATCCCACCCTAACCCGCACATCCCTGGGTACTACGGGACAATTTAGCACGGCCAATCCCACCCTAACCCACACATCCCTGGACACTACGGGACAATTTAGCACGGCCAATCCCACCCTAACCCGCACATCCCTGGACACTACGGGACAATTTAGCACGGCCAATCCCACCCTAACCCGCACATCCCTGGGCACTACGGGACAATTTAGCACAGCCAATCCCACTCTAACCCGCACATCCCTGGGCACTACGGACAATTTAGCACAGCCAATCCCACCCTAACCCGCACATCCCTGGACACTACGGGACAATTTAGCACGGCCAATCCCACTCTAACCTGCACATCCCTGGGCACTACGGGACACTTTAGCACGGCCAATCCCACCCTAACCCGCACATCCCTGGGCACTACGGGGACAATTTAGAACAGCCAATCCCACCCTAACCCGCACATCCCTGGGCACTACGGGACAATTTAACACGGCCAATCCCACCCTAACCTGCACATCCCTGGGCACTACGGGACAATTTAGCACGGCCAATCCCACCATAACCTGCACATCCCTGGGCACTAGGGGTAGCGCAGAGTGGATACTGTTTAACACATGCTGTTGCTGTCCTGTATACTTGAAGCGGCTGATTGTACTGCGTTCAGGGTCCCTGTACAGTCATGCCATTGAAGGCTAGATTTTGTGCATGCAAGTAACGATTCTCAGACTTATTTCCCTGCAGCATATGCTTCTGAGAGGGTGACTTTGTAAAATCATGAGAGGTGTGGATCAGCTGAACAGCCCAAGGGCCTTTTTCCCCCCACAGGGTAGGGGCTTCCAAAACTCTGGAGGCCTTAGGATTAAGATGAGAGGGGAAGGATTTAAAAGGGGTGACGATTTCGCGCACACAGTGGGTGGTGCGTGTGTGGAACGAGCTGCCTGACCCAGCCACTGGGGGCTGGTACAGTTAGAACATTTAAAAGGCATTTGGACAGTCCCCGTGGATGAAGGGACAGGGGCCAGGCGCAGGCGAATGGGACTAGCTCGGTTTAGGATGTGAGCCCAAAGCTGTTTCCAAATGTAGGCCTGTGTGGCTGTACTCGTCGCTGGGTGCCATACATGTAAGGGGCTATTGCATTGCATCATGCACAGGGACTAACGTTAACGCGTCCAGAGTGCAGATGAAGCAAAGGGGTGTTCTATACATTTTGAGGGATTCATTCCCTTGTGCTCTGGCTGTTGTGGAGCATATCGCCCTTCAGCAGCGGGCTTGACTCCTTTTAGTTTTGCTGCGGTGGCTCTTTTGTTTTGACACAACTTGCAGAACCGGTATCTGTGCTATTTTCAGAATCGCTGAGTGCTTCCTGCGTTGCGCAAGGTCAGAAACAGGCGCTGCGTCTGTGAGAGAGAGGCTGTGGGAAGCGAGCAGTGGAGGTGACAGATGAGACACGCTCGAGATCTGTGGCCGTGACCGGAGCTGGCTGGGTTTGAAACCCGTTGACCTGAGCCCGGTCAGATTCCCGGTCGAAGGTCTTTCACTCTCGAGAGGGGAGAAAGAGCAGGAGGAAATGGGATCTGCTGTCTCCTTGCCTGACAGCGACATGTAGTCAGTTATCCAGCTCAGTGACCTCTCGGGTTTAGGTCTGCGTTTATCTCTCTCATCTGTGATGAAGAGGTTGGCTGCCAGATGACCTCAAAACACAGCCCACGCGCCCACAGTTCCCAGACAGTTTAAATAATCAGACTTTGTCGGGGGGGGGGGATGGGGGGAGGCAGGAGTGGAGTGGTCAGCGCCGAGGGAGTGCGCGCTGTCGGAGGTTCAGCGCCGAGGGAGTGCGCGCTGTCGGAGGGTCAGTGCCGAGGGAGCGGGCGCTGTCGGAGGGTCAGCGCTGAGGGAGTGGGCGCTGTCGGAGGGTCAGCGCTGAGGGAGCGGGCTCTGTCGGAGGGTCAGCGCTGAGGGAGCGGGCTCTGTCGGAGGGTCAGTGCTGAGGGAGCGGGCTCTGTCGGAGGGTCAGCGCTGAGGGAGCGGGCTCTGTCGGAGGGTCAGTGCTGAGGGAGCGGGCTCTGTCGGAGGGTCAGTGCTGAGGGAGCGGGTGCTGTCGGAGGGTCAGTGCTGAGGGAGCGGGCGCTGTCGGAGGGTCAGTGCTGAGGGAGCGGGTGCTGTCGGAGGGTCAGTGCTGAGGGAGCGGGCGCTGTCGGAGGGTCAGTGCTGAGGGAGCGGGCGCTGTCGGAGGGTCAGTGCTGAGGGAGCGGGGGCTGTCGGAGGGTCAGTGCTGAGGGAGCGGGCGCTGTCGGAGGGTCAGTGCTGAGGGAGTGTGGCGCTGCTGCAGGAGCTAACTCTTAGGAGGAGATTTGAAACCTAAATCTACACCTCCACACCGCCCCCCCACCCGAGCCAACGTTCTGAGATCACTCGAGTCTCTTGAGACAGGGTGACACCAAAATGTTCTTTCACCTGATGTTCAGAGGAGGAGCTTATCTCACTGATATATCTCCATGCTCTGCGTGTGGGATGTTGCTGTGTATGAACTGTGCGCTCTGGCATGCTGAGCTAGTCAAAGGTACAGCTGAAAGTTTAGCATTTCTCCCCTGCTCCAATCACCTTGAACCACTGCACGCCCCCCACAACCCCCCCCCACCACTCCCCGTATGGTCTAGGGCCATTGCATCCCCCCCGCCCAATCGGGAAGGGAGTTCCAGGATTCTGGGCTGAGGGAGCGGGCGCCCTGGCAACACAGAAGGAACAGCCAATAGCATCCCAACTCGAGATGGTGTGCGGGGTGTCTCAGAGGGGAACTAGCAGGAGCTGGGGTTTTTTTTGCCCCCCCCCCCCCCCCTCGCCTTTCTGTGGGTGCGGGGGTGGGGAGCGGGGTCGAAAAGTGCTGTCGGAGGAGAAGCCTCAGCCTGTCACTGCGGTGCATCCTGTAGACGGTACACACTGCTGCTGCTGAGCATCAGCAGTGGGAGGAAGGGAGCGTTGGAGCTCAGCCGAGCATTCCTAATGAGCCCAGTTACGTCGGTGGTGGAGGGAGGGAGCGTTGGAGCTCAGCCGAGCATTCCTAATGAGCCCAGTTATGTCAGAGGGAGGGGAGTGTTGAAGGTGGGGTTTAGCATGTCGATCGAGTGGGTTGTTTTGGGTTGGGGGGGGCGCTGCTTTGCCTTAGATGATGTTGAGTTTCTCGAGTGTTGTCTGAGCTGCCCCCTTCCAGGGCAGTGGGGAGTGTTCCCTCCCCCTCCTACCTTCTGCCTTGTTGATGGTGGGACAGGCATCGGTGGGGTGGGAACGGTCAGTCAGGAGGGGAGTTACTTGCTGCAGGATTCCCAGCTTCTGACCTGCTCTTGTAGCCACGGCACAGAGATGGCTGGGAGACCTGCCTGGTCGTTGGGGGTGGGAGGTGTTCGGGGATGCTCCTCCCCCAGTGAGCTCTCTAATCGCCTACCGCCGTTCATGACTGGATGTGGCAGGACCGCGGAGCTCAGCTCGCAACCACCGTGATGGCCTGCTCCTGTGTTTTCTGTTGGTGGCCTCACCAGGATGACCCCGCATGCCCTCTCCCCCTGAGCCAGCGTTAACCCTTGGGTCGGGTCTCTGCCAGGCAATGAAGCTGCAGACTGGACTCGGTCTTCACGGCCCACAAAGTGATCATTTGGCATCAATGCTGTTATGGACAGACGCATCTGCAGCTGGCAAATTGGTCAGGATGAGGCCGGGCATGGTGTCCGCTCCAGTTGGCTCCCTCACCACCTCGTGCAGACCCAGCCGTGTGGCTACATCCTTGACGGCCCGAGCAGCTCGCTCGCCGCCAAGCCACTCTTGGTGATGGGCGTGGAAATCCCCCCACCCAGAGCACACCCCTTGCCATCCTGGTGCCCCTGGAGTAGCTCCCCCCGGATGGTGCCCGCTCCCCCCCCCCCCCCCCCGCCCCGTCCTTCCGCTGGGCCTGCCCAAGGATGGTGATGGTTGTGTTGAGTGCCAGGTATGACTCTTTGAGCCAGACTCTGTCGGTGATCTGCCCCTGGGTGAAATTGCTCACTGAGTGTCTGCACCCTACCCCACTCCTCCTCCTCCTCCACCCCCCCCCCCCCCCCCCAAAAGATGTTGGTCAGGGTCAGGGGCGTGCAGGCGAAACTCTGCCGCGTCCTTGGCTGAATTTCCAGAGCCCGGTTGGGTGGTCATTCGGGTAAAGTGGGATAGTCTAAAGCACGTGGATCGAGGCTCTGATACGGGTTTGTCTCAGTGAGGCAGCTCGGCTCACCAGTCTAACCGCCGCCACACCCCACCCCAAAGCCCCTCAAACCCGCTCTATCTGCTCTCCTGTCAGCCGCAGTCTCTCCAGCGAGAATGATCCCAAGTCTGTCTTTTAACCTTCCGTCGTAGCCAGTGCCTTGGAGACCAGGTAACGTCCTTCTCTGTGCTCTCTCTGAAGCTTCAGGTGACCAAAACCGCGCATGGTATTCCCAGTGCGGCCTAACAAGGGCATTATGTAGCTGCGACGTAGTTTGCCAACTCCATGCCCTGGGTGATGGAGGTGGGCATGCCATGTGGTTTCTTAATCACTTCAGCCACCTGTGTTGCTACTTTCAGATGGACCTGGGCACGCAGGTCCGCAGCTCCCCGAATGTTTGTGTTCCTTGGGGCCCTGCCATTTACAATGTCATTCGCACCTAAATTTGATTCTGCAAAATGCAATGGCCCCACGTGTGTTGCGGATTAAAGTGTGTCTGCCTCTTCTGTGCCCAGGTAGCCAAAAATATTGGTATCCTTGCATAGTCGTCGGTGTTATCAGGAGCTCTACCAGACTTCGCGTCATCTGTAAATTTGCCGACCAGGCCACCCGCACTTCTCTCCCGATCGTCGATACGTGCTACAGACAGCCAGGGGCCTCAGACTGACCCCCTAGAACACCACGCGTTAGTGGTTCTCATTCTGAAAAACATCCTGCCACCTCTACCCTCTGTCTTCGATGACTAAAGCTAGTTTTCTCGGCCACTGCGAGTCCCTTGTGAGATCAACCAGTGGGACTTCATCAAATGCCTTCCTAAAGTCCACATAAACTACATCCGTAGCTCTTGCCTCATCGATTATCCTCATTACCTCTTCAAAAATAATTTCAGTCAGGTTCGTGAGACATAACCCTCCACAAAACCATGCTGCCTGTCACGAACTCACCCGTTTTCCTCCAAATGCACACATATATTTTCCCTCAGTACCTTCTCCAAGAGTTTGCGACGTCAAACTCACCGCCCGTAGTTTCCCCAGATTATCCCTGCATCCTTTTCTAAGCAAGGGAGCAACATTTGCTCATCTATAGTCCCCTGGAACTTCACCTGTGGTCAACGAGGATGTGAAGATATCTGTCGATGCCCAGTTATTTCCTCTCCTGCCTCTCT
Source organism: Stegostoma tigrinum (assembly GCF_030684315.1). Classification (NCBI taxonomy): domain Eukaryota; kingdom Metazoa; phylum Chordata; class Chondrichthyes; order Orectolobiformes; family Stegostomatidae; genus Stegostoma; species Stegostoma tigrinum. The sequence goes on from NC_081402.1 coordinate 2,137,487, forward strand.
GAGCAGCCTGGGGTGGATCCCATGTGCAGGTTAGGATGGGATTGGCCGTGCTCAATAGTCCCGTAGTGCCCAGGGATGTGCGGGTTAGGGTGGGATTGGCCGTGCTAAATTGTCCCGTAGTGCCCAGGGATGTGCGGGTTAGGGTGGGATTGGCAGTGCTAAATTGCCCTGTAGTGCCCAGGGATGTGCGGGTTAGGGTGGGATTGGCCGTGCTAAATTGTCCCGTAGTGCCCAGGGATGTGTGGGTTAGAACATAGAACATTACAGCACAGTACAGGCCCTTCGGCCCTGAATGTTGTGCCGACCTGTCATACCGATCTCAAGCCCATCTAACCTACACTATTCCATGTACGTCCATATGCTTGTCCAATGATGACTTAAATGTACCTAAAGTTGGCGAATCTACTACCGTTGCAGGCAAAGCGTTCCATTCCCTTACTACTCTCTGAGTAAAGAAACTACCTCTGACATCTGACCTATATCTTTCACCCTTCAATTTAAAGCTATGCCCCCTCGTGCTCGCTGTCACCATCCTAGGAAAAAGGCTCTCCCTATCCACCCTGTCTAATCCTCTGATTATTTTATAATGTCTCAATTAAGTCACCTCTCAACCTTCTTCTCTCTAATGAAAACAGCCTCAAGTCCCTCAGCCTTTTCTCGTAAGACCTTCCCTCCATACCGGGCGACATCCTAGTAAAATCTCCTCTGCACCCTTTCCAAAGCTTCCACATCCTTATAATGCGGTGACCAGAACTGTACGCAATACTCCAAGTGCGGCCGCACCAGAGTTTTGTACAGCTTCACCATAACCTCTTGGTTCCGGAACTCGATCCTCTGTTAATAAAAGCTAAAACACTGTATGCCTTCTTAACAGCCCTGTCAACCTGGGTGGCAACATTCAAGGATCTGTGTACATGGACACCGAGATCTCTCTGCTCATCTACACTACTAAGAATCTTACCATTAGCCCAGTACTTTGCCTTCTGGTTACTCCTACCAAAGTGCATCACCTCACACTTGTCCGCATTAAACTCCATTTGCCACCTCTCAGCCCAGCTCTGCAGCTTATCTATGTCTCTCTGCAACCTACAGCATCCTTCGTGTTGTCTGCAAATTTACTAACTCATCCTTCTACGCCCTCATCCAGGTCATTTACAAAAATCACAAACAGCAGTGGACCCAACACCGACCCTTGCGGTACACCACTAGTAACTGGTCTCCAGGATGAACATTTCCCATCAACTACCACCCTCTGTCTTCTTTCAGCAAGCCAATTTCTGATCCAAACTGCTATATCTCCCACAGTTCCATTCCTCTGCATTTTGTACAATAGCCTACTGTGGGGTACCTTATCGAACGTCTTGCTGAAATCCATATACTCCACATCAACCGGTTTACTCTCATCTACCTGTTTGGTCTCCTTCTCAAAGAACTCAATAAGGTTTGTGAAGCAACGACCTTCCCTTCACAAAACTGTGCTGACTGTCTCTATGGGGTTGTCTCTACTCCCCTTCTTGAACAGGGGAACCACATTTGCCATCCTCCAGTCATCTGGCACTATTACTGTAGACAATGACAAGTTAAAGATCAATGCCAAAGGCTCGGCAATCTCCTCCCTGGCTTCCCAGAGAATCCTAGGATAAATTCCATCCAGCCCAGGGGACTTATCTATCTTCACACTCTGTAGGATTTCTTATACATCTTCCTTGTGAACCTCAATCCCACCTAGTCTAGTAGCCTGTATCTTTGTATTCTCCTCGATAACATTGGTGGATTGGCCGTGGGAAATTGTCCCGTAGTGGCCAGGGATGTGCAAGTTAGGGTGGGATTGGCCATGCTAAATTGTCCGGTAGTGCCCAGGGATGTGCGGGTTAGGGTGGGATTGGCGTGCTAAATTGTCCCGTAGTGCCCAGGGATGTGCGGGTTAGGGTGGGATTGGCCGTGCTAAATTGTCCCATAGTGCCCAGGGATGTGCGGGTTAGGGTGGGATTGGCCGTGCTAAATTGTCCTGTAGTGCCCAGGGATGTGTGGGTTAGGGTGGGATTGGCCGTGCTAAATTGTCCCGTCGTGCCCAGGGATGTGCGGGTTAGTGTGGGATTGGCCGTGCTAAATTGTCCCATAGTGCCCAGGATGTGCGGGTTAGGGTGGGATTGGCCGTGCTAAATTGTCCCGTAGTGCCCAGGGATGTGTGGGTTAGGGTGGGATTGGCCGTGCTAAATTGTCCCGTAGTGCCCAGGGATGTGTGGGTTAGGGTGGGATTGGCCGTGCTAAATTGTCCCGTAGTGCCCAGGGATGTGCGGGTTAGGGTGGGATTGGCCGTGCTAAATTGTCCCATAGTGCCCAGGGATGTGCGGGTTAGGGGTGGGATTGGCCGTGCTAAATTGTCCCGTAGTGCCCAGGGATGTGTGGGTTTAGGGTGGGATTGGCCGTGCTAAATTGTCCCGTAGTGCCCAGGGATGTGCGGGTTAGGGTGGGATTGGCCGTGTTAAATTGTCCCGTAGTGCCCAGGGATGTGCGGGTTAGGGTGGGATTGGCCGTGTTAAATTGTCCCGTAGTGCCCAGGGATGTGCGGGTTAGGGTGGGATTGGCCGTGCTAAATTGTCCGTAGTGCCCCAGGGATGTGCGGGTTAGGGTGGGATTTGCCGTGGGAAAGGTTGGGGGTTTGGGGAGTAGGTTGGTGCAGGATGGTATTCGGAAGTTGGATGTGGACTCGATGGGCAGAAAAGGTCTTGTTCCACAATGTAGGATTTTTGTGATTTTAAAGACTCATTTGGTGAAGTTTTTCCTCATATCGCCCCTCGCTTTGTGTGCACCGCACTTTAGAATCTATGGGCCCCCATCTCCATCTCATTCCTTTCACCGGAGTGGGAGGGGGAATGACAGCCAACAGAGATAGGGTGGGGGTGCAGGGGGGAGGGAGGGGTGATGGAGATAGGCAGGGGGCTGGAGGGGGTGACAGAGATTGGGAGGGTTGGAGGAGGTGACTGGAGGAGGGAGCGGGTGTAGGGGACAGGAGGGGCTATAGGGGGGGGGAGGGAGCAGGTGTAGGGGACAGGAGGGGCTGTAGGGGGGGGGGGAGGGAGCAGGTGTAGGGGACAGGAGGGGCTATAGGGGGGGGGGAGGGAGCGGGTGTAGGGGACAGGAGGGGCTGTAGGGGGAGGGAGGGGGTGACATGGGGGAGGGAGGTTGTGTAGGGGGCTGGAGTGGGTGACCCGGAGTGAGCAGGTTGGGTTGTTTCGGGGAGGGTTTTGAGCAGGACTGTGTCCTTCAGGAGGTGAGCGCCGAGTCAGCGAGCGGACTCCCGTTCCGGAATGCGAGTGGATTTCTCTCCGAAGGGGAGGTGCAGTCGGGCAATGGTCGTTGCAGCGGATTCGCTAATCACTTGTTGTCGGTTCTCAGGCACCGCCCCCACCCAAATCCCTGGGCAATCGCGAGCCGAGCCAGCCCGGATGAAGAGGGGCTCAACGTCCTCACCGTCTCTGAGCAATGGCTTCGGCCTACCCAGCTTGACCATCAGCGGCGCTCCGTCGTCCCCACCTGGTAGCTTGGAGCCGACATCCCGTCGCAGCCCGCACCAGCCTGGGCTGGTGCACAGTCCCAGAGAGATGCCACGCGCCACAGGAACGGTCCGTGTCTACCTCCCCAACAAGCAACGCACCGTGGTGAGTCTCTGTCTGTGTGTGGCTCGGTCACTGTGAATCTCAACTTGCTGCTCTTCGGATAACGTGCCCCTGACTGTGCCCCCGCTCCCTGCCTGTGCCCCCGCTCCCCGCCTGTGCCCGCCATCCTCAGTGATCCTCTGCTCCTGCCCTGTACGCACCATTGACCCATCAGAGCCCACAGGACAACACCTTGGCCACATGAAGCTCTCAGGGTGTGCAGTTCTGCTCGATGTAGATGCTGCACTTGTCACGTTCCCCAATGAAATGTCCAACCACCCCCCCGAACCGTGTGCTGTTATATTTGACAGGTCAATGTTCGGGAAGGAATGACGGTCAACGACAGCTTAGACAAGGCACTGAAAGTCCGAGGGTTATCCCAGAAATGCTGCGCTGTGTACAGATTTTATTGATGGGTGAGTTCATTCAGCGCACTGGGTCCATTTGCGGGTGCTGTGATGTCGCTGATGTTTCAGCTGTGCACAGGGAAGGCAGGATGTTCACAGCGTGTGAGAGAGAGAGAGAGAGACGTAGGGAACTGTGCGTGTGAGAGAGACACGGAGACAGGGCGGGGGTGTGTGTGCGTGCGAGAGAGACACGGGGACAGGGCGGGGGGGGTGTGCGTGCAAGAGAGACACGGGGACAGGGCGGGGGGGGTGTGCGTGCAAGAGAGACACGGGGACAGGGCGGGGGGGGTGTGCGTGCAAGAGAGACACGGGGACAGGGCGGGGGGGGGGTGTGCGTGCGAGAGAGACACGGGGACAGGGCGGCGGGGGTGTGCGTGCGAGAGAGACACGGGGACAGGGCGGGGGGGGTGTGCGTGCAAGAGAGACGTGCGTGCGAGAGAGACACGGGGACAGGGCGGGGGGGGGTGTGCGTGCGAGAGAGACACGGGGAGAGGGCGGGGGGGGGGGTGTGCGTGCGAGAGAGACACGGGGACAGGGTGGGGGGGGGTGTGCGTGCGAGAGAGACACGGGGACAGGGCGGGGGGGGTGTGCATGCGAGAGAGACACGGGGACAGGGCGGGGGTTGTGTGCGCGCGCGATGCACGGGGGACAGGGCGGGGGTTGTGTGCGCGAGCGAGCGAGGCACAGGGACAGGGGCGGGGGGGGTGGTGCGCGAGCGTGAGAGGCACGGGGACAGGGCTGGGCTTTGGGTGTGGGTGCGGGGTCTTGTGTGAGGGAATGGTTCTCCATTACCCTGACGTCTCTGATAAGTGTCTCTCTCTGTCTCTGTCTGTCTCTGTCTGTCTCTCTCTGTCTCTGTCTCTGTCTGTCTCTCTCTGTCTGTCTCTCTCTGCCTGTCTCTCTCTGCCTGTCTCTCTCTGCCTGTCTCTCTCTGCCTGTCTCTCTCTGCCTGTCTCTCTCTGCCTGTCTCTCTCTGTCTCTGTCTCTGTCTCTCACTCACTCGCTCACCACCCTGCTGTCCCCGCAGCCACAAGAAGTTGACCTGACTGGTCGACGGACATCACCCCCCTGGTGGGTGAGGAGCTGATGGTGGAGGTCCTGGACGAGGTGCCCCTCTCCATGCACAACTTTGTAAGTGCCATGCCTCCCATTCTATCCCCACGGCTTGCTGTGTGATGGTGGATCGCTGCTTGGATTCTGGCCCCACCCCCTTGTAAACCGTGTCATGCTTTGAGCTGCTCCCCAGTGGCAAGTGGTGCCGGTGGGTACAGGGGGTAGGTGAGAGGAGGTGCCGACCTCTCTACCCCAGTGCCTTTCTCACAGTCGAGCTCTCCCTGAGCACTTTGCAACCAACTCAGAGCTGCAGTATCGAAACATACCCAGCGACTTGATTTCTACTGAGCGCCACAGATAGCCTCATGGCAATGATCTCTACTTATTCAGCACTGACCCTCCGACAGCGCCTGCTCTGCCTGCACTGACCCTCCGACGGCGCCCCCGCTCCCCCTCGGCGCGGCCCCTCCGACAGCGCCCCGCTCCCCCTCGGCGCGGCCCCTCCGACAGCGCCCCGCTCCTCCTCGGCGCGGCCCCTCCGACAGCGCCCCGCTCCCCCTCGGCGCGGCCCCTCCGACAGCGCCCCGCTCCCCCTCGGCGCGGCCCCTCCGACAGCGCCCCGCTCCCCCTCGGCGCGGCCCCTCCGACAGCGCCCCGCTCCCCCTCGGCGCGGCCCCTCCGACAGCGCCCCCGCTCTCCCCTCGGCGCGGCCCCTCCGACAGCGCCCCGCTCCCCCTCGGCGCGGCCCTCCGACAGCGCCCCGCTCCCCCTCGGCGCCGACCCTCCGACAGCGCCCCCGCTCCCCCTCGGCGCCGACCCTCCGACAGCGCCCCGCTCCCCCTCGGCGCCGACCCTCCGACAGCGCCCCGCTCCCCCTCGGCGCCGACCCTCCGACAGCGCCCCGCTCCCCGCTCGGCGCCGACCCTCCGACAGCGCCCCCGCTCCCCGCTCGGCGCGGCCCCTCCGACAGCGCCCCGCTCGCCCTCGGCCCTGGCCCTCCGGCGCCGACAACACTCCAGAAGCTCGACTGTGCCCAGGACAAGGCAGCCCCTGCTTGATTGGAACCACATCCACAAATAATCCCCCCCCCCACCGCCACCCACCAACGCTCAGTAGCAGTGACATGTGCTGTCTACCAGGCTCTCCTCAGAAATTCACCCAGGTGGCACCTTCCAAAACCACGCCACTTCCGTCTGGAAGGGCATGCGGCAGCACATACCTGGGAGCACCACCCCCCTCTGGAAAGGGAGGTCCTGGACTGTGGATGGCTTCAGAATCCTGGAATTCCCTCCCTTGTGTATTTCAATTCATTGGGACAGTGTAGGCGTCTCTAGCTTTTGCCAGGATCTGATGCCCATCTCTAACTGCTGATGCCAGTCTCCCCACCACCACCACCCCCCCCCCACCCCCATGGTGTGCGGCAGAGAGATCCAGCCATGACACCTGCTGACCCTTCCCCGTTCCGCAGGTCCGCAAGACTTTTTTAAACCTGGCCTTCTGTGACTTCTCTGCCTTAAGTTCCTCTTCCACGGCTTCCGCTGCCAGACCTGCGGGCACAAATTCCACGAGCACTGTAGCAGCAAGGTGCCAACCGTCTGCCTGGATCTAGGCAAATAGTGAGTACGGGTGGGGTGGGCTGGGGACTGTCGGGGAGGGGGTGGGATGGGCTGGGACTGTCGGGGAGCGGGGGGCTGTCGGGGAGGGGGTGGGATGGGCTGGGGACTGTCGGGGAGGGGGTGGAGGGAGAGGGGGTGCTGTCGGGGGAGGGGGGGTGGAGGGAGAGGGGGTGCTGTCGGGGGAGGGGGTGGAGGGGAGCGGGGGGCTGTCGGGGAGGGGGTGGAGGGAGAGGGGGTGCTGTCGGGGAGGGGGTGGAGGGAGCGGGGGGCTGTCGGGGAGGGGGGTGGAGGAGAGGGGGTGCTGTCGGGGAGGGGGTGGAGGGAGAGGGGGTGCTGTCGGGGAGGGGGAGGAGGGGGAGGGGGTGCTGTCGGGGAGGGGGTGATGGGGGGAGGGGGTGCTGTCGGGGAGGGGGTGGGTGGAGGAGAGCGGGGGCTGTCGGGGAGGGGGTGGAGGGAGAGGGGGTGCTGTCGGGGAGGGGGGTGGAGGGAGAGGGGGTGCTGTCGGGGCGGGGGTGGAGGAGAGGGGGTGCTGTCGGGGCGGGGGTTGGAGGGAGCGGGGGGCTGTCGGGGAGGGGGGTGGAGGGAGAGGGGGTGCTGTCGGGGAGGGGGTGGAGGGAGAGGGTTGGAGCTGTCGGGGAGGGGGTGGAGGGAGAGGGGGTGCTGTCGGGAGGGGGTGGAGGGAGAGGGGGTGCTGTCGGGGAGGGGGTGGAGGGAGAGGGGATGCTGTCGGGGGATGGGGGTGGAGGGAGAGGGGGTGCTGTCGGGGAGGGGGTGAGGAACGGAAGGGGGGATGTCCTGTGCCGCCCCACCCACCCCCCCCACCCCTGTCGAGCCTAAACTGAGTTCCTCCGTCTGGCTTCACAGTGGAGCCTACCCTGAGCTCGACGATGGACCCTCGCTGTCGCCCAAGCCCTCAGCCCCCAATGGACCAACTGTTGACCCCTCAGTCACCTGCAAGGTAGGAATGTGTTCCTCACTTCAAGAAGTTGTGTGTGCCGCTCCCCCTCGGCGCCGAACCTCCGACAGCGCCCTGCTCCCCTCGGCGCCGAACCTCCGACGGCGCCGACCCTCCGACAGCGCCCGCTCCCCTCGGCGCCGACCCTCCGACAGCGCCCCCGCTCCCCCACGGCGCCGACCCTCCGACGGCGCCCGCTCCCCTCGGCGCCGAACCTCCGTCGGCGCCCCGCCTCCCCTCGGCGCCGACCCTTCCCGACGGCGCCCGCTCCCCTCGGCGCCGACCCCTCCGACAGCGCCCCCCCGCTCCCCCCTCGGCGCCGACCCTCCGACGGCGCCCCGCACCCCCCTCGGCGCCAGCCCCTCCGACAGGCGCCGACCCTCCGACGGCGCCCCGCACCCCCTCCGGCGCGCCGACCCTCCGACGGCGCCCTGCTCCCCCTCGGCGCCGACCTCCGACGGTGCCCGCTCCCCCTCGGCGCTGACCCTCCAACGGTGCCCCGCTCCCCTCGGCGCCGACCCTCCGGCAGCGCCCGCATCCCCTCGGCGCCGACCCTCCGGCAGCGCCCGCTCCCCTCGGCGCCGACCCCTCCGGCAGCGCCCCGCTCCCCCTCGGCGCCGACCCTCCGGCAGCGCCCGCTCCCCCTCGGCGCCGACCCTCACGGCAGCGCCCG